>NW_022630600.1:7500-97097 GCF_010909765.2 Amblyraja radiata | reverse complement strand
TTTACTGTGGTGGAGGGAACCTCGTGATTCAAGACCATAGACATTGTGGACTTTCAGGAATGTTCTAAGCATCTACATATTTTCAGTGTGTCAGGACCCATCCAGGAGTGTGTGGGGTTACACAGTGTGTCAGGGCCCATCCAGGAGAGTGTGGGGTTACACAGTGTGTCAGGACCCATCCAGGAGAGTGTGGAGCTACACTGTGTGTCAGGACCCATCCAGGAGTGTGTGGTATTACACACAGTGTGTCAGGGCCCATCCAGGAGTGTGTGGGATTACAGTGCGTCAGTACCCATCTAGGAGTGTGTGGGGTTACACAGTGTGTCAGGGACCCATCCAGGAGTGTGTGAGGTTACACAGTGTGTCAGGACCCATCCAGGAGTGTGTGGGGTTACACAGTGTGTCAGGGACCCATCCATGAGTGTGTGGGATTACACAGTGTGTCAGAACTCTGCCAGGTGTGTGCGGGATTACACAGTGTGTCAGGACTCTGCCAGGTGTGTGTGGGATTACACAGTGTGTCAGGGACCCATCCAGGTGTGTGTGGGATTACACAGTGTGTCAGGACTCTGCCAGGTGTGTGTGTGGGGCATTACTGCATACACAGTCTCCCCGGGAGAGTACTGGATTTCACAGATCTGATACACTGCAAAGCCTTGTACAATTAACGCCTGGATAAGTTGAAATAATGCAGTGTAATGGTTCTAGTGTACGTCAGAGATCAATTGATCTGTGAACAACTATCTGCCTCTTTGGTTCTCCTCGTTTTACCCGGCACTAAACATTATTCCCTTATCATGTATCTTTACAGTGTAAATGGCTCGATTATAATCACGTATTGTCTTTCTGCTGACTAGGCAGAATGTAACTAAAGCTTCTTGCTGTACTTCGCTTCAAGTGACAATACGCTAAACGAAGCTAAATCAAACCAGAATTATAATTAATTAATTAATTAACGAGATTAAAACTGACGAAGGAGCAATCCATAGTGAATTCCCGTGTCTTTCCCAATAATTCAACCTTTGATCTTCTAATTTCCAACTCTGCAAAGCTCTGCACATACAGTTTCAGTATTACATCAATTCTAACGTAATTGGTGTGAACTGTACATTTCAACACTCACCTTCCATTTGAGAGGATAATTCAGTTAAACCTCTGATGATGTTCATGTATTCTTCGGGATCAGGACCTGTTCAAATCAACGAGCATTCATTAAACCAGACTAGAATAACATTGTTAACTCCAGTGTTTCAATGTGATATTCAGTTCAGTGTGTTGATTTACCGTACCGAGCTCCTGGATTTCTTTCAGTATTTTGTCCAGCTTCGGTAATTCATTCTGCATTTTCACAAAGGATTCCCACATCACCCGCCGGGCAAGGTTACCCTTCTCCATCACCAGAATGAGGAAGAGTGTGGAACTGTCTCTGCGGTTTCCCTTTACCACAAGCTCAGTGACACTCTGTGAAGACCAACATTGAATATATGGAGAAGTGACTGAGACAATGTTGTTCAGTGATGGGATATTCTGGACGTTTTGAGCATGGTGACAGGCATTGGTCTGCCTCTCCATACACCCATGCCACTGTGCTGACAAACTGTGTACTCCCAGAGTCCTGACAGCGCGAAACTCGCACAAAGAAAGCACATCAGCGCCTCTACTTCATGAGAAGATTACGGAGAGTCGGTATGCCAAGGAGGACCTTCTCTAACTTCTACAGGTGCACAGTAGGGAGCATGCTGACTTGTTGCATCGTGGCTTGGTTCGGAAACTTGAGCGCCCTGGAGAGGAAAAGTAGTAAACACTGCCCAGTCCATCATCGGCTCTGACCTCCCGTCCATCGAGGGGATTTATCGCAGTCGCTGCCTCAAAAAGACTGGCAGTATCATCAAGGGCCCACACCATCCGGGACACTCACTCATCTCCCCACTACCTTCAGATAGAAGGTACAGGAGCCTGAAGACTGCAAAGACCAGGTTCAGGAATAGCTGCTTCCCCACGGCCATCAGGCTATTAAACTCGGCTCGGACAAATTCTGAACATTAATAGCCCAATGTGAACAGCCGGAAGTGGTTGTGCATGTCGGTACAGATGATGTCGGAAAGAAGGGGATGAATATTATGCAGCGTGACTTTAGAGAGCTCGGAAAAATGCTGAAAAGCAGGACCCCAGGGTGGTTATCTCCGGTTTGCTTCCAGTTCCTCGTGCTGGCGAGAGCAGGAACAGGGAGATACGGGACCTGAATGTATGGCTGAGGAATTGATGCAGGGGGCAGGGATTTAGATTCTTAGATCGCTGGGATCTGTTTCGGAGTAAGGGGGAACTGTACAAAAGGGACGGATTGCATCTTAACAGGTGGGGGACCAGCATTCTGACAGGCAAGTTTGCCACTGCTACACGGGTGGTGTTAAAAAGAATAAGGGGGGTGGGTTATCAAATGGGATAGCCAAGGATGGAGTTAAAGGGAAAGAGAATAAAGGAATAGTTAATGACCCCAGAATTAATGGGAAAGGAAGCTCACAAAGGGATAGGAGAGTATGGCCAAGTGTAATAGGAATCGATGTGAAAGGTGAGATGCGTAATGAATTAAAAGTATTGTATATGAATGCGCGAAGTATAAGAAGTAAAATAGATGAGCTTGAGGCTCAGTTAGAGGTTGGTAGATATGACATTGTGGGGATTACTGAGACGTGGCTGTAGGAGGATCGGGCCTGGGAACTTAATATTCAGGGTTATACATCCTATAGAAAAGACAGGCAGGTGGGCAGAGGAGGGGGGTAGCTCTGCTGGTGAGGGATGGAGTTCAGTCCCTTGCGAGGGAAGACAAATGGACCGACGAGGTAGTCACTGTGGATTGAGTTGAGGAATTGTAAAGGCAAGAAGACACTAATTGGTGTTATTTACAAACCCCCAAATAGTAGCCCGGGTGTAGGGTGTAAGTTGCAGCAGGAGTTGAAACTGGCATGTAACAAAGGTAATGTTACTGTGGTGATGGGGGATTTCAATATGCAGATAGACTGGGAAAATCAGGTTGGTTCAGGACCCCAAGAAAGAGAGTTTGTAGAATGCCTCCGAGATGGATTCTTAGACCCGCTTGTAATGGAGCCGACCAGAGAAAAGCCAATTCTGGATTTACTGTTGTCCAATGAACCAGATCTGAAAGAGAACTCAAGGTAAAGGAACCGCTTGGAGGTAGTGATCATAATATGATTAGTTTTAACCTGCAATTTGAGAAGGAGAACGTAAAATCGGAAGTGTCAGTGATGCAGTTGAACAAAGGGGACTATGAAGGCATGAGAGGGGAACTGGCCATGGTAGACTGGAAAGGGATTCTGGAAGGAATGACGGTGGAACAGCAATGTCAGGAATTTATTGGCATAATCCGGAAGACACATGATCATTTCATTCCAAAAGGGAACAAAGATTCTAAGGAGAGTAGGAGGCAACCGTGGCTGACAAGAGAAGTTAGGGATAGAATAAAACTAAAAGAAAAGATGTGTAACACAGCAAATAGTAGCCGGAATCCAGAGGATTGAGAAACTTTCATAGGACAACAGAAGGAAATAAAACGGGCAATACGGGCTAAAAAGATGAAGTATGAAGGGACGTTGGCCAGGAATATAAAGAAGGACAGTAAACGCTTATTTAGATATGTTAAGGCAAAAAGAGTAGCAAAGTCAAATGTGGGTCCATTGAAGGCAGACACGGGTGCAATTATTATGGGCAACAAGGAAATGGCAGAGAAGTTGAATAGGTACTTCGGATCTGTCTTCACTAAGGGAAACATAAACAATCTCCCAGATGTACTGGAGTACAGAAGATCTAAGGGGTAGAGGAACTGAAATAAATTTTCATTAGGCGAGAAATAGTATTGGGTAGGCTAATGGGACTGAAGGATAATAAATCCCAATGGACCTGATGGTCTGCATCCCAGGGTCTTCAGGGAGGTCGCTCTAGAAATAGTGGACGAATTGGTGATCATTTTCCAATGTTCAATAGATTCAGCATCAGTTCCTGTGGATTGGAGGATAGCTAATGTTATCCCACTTTTCAAGAAAGTAGGGAGAGAGAAAACGGGGATTTACAGACCAGTTAGCCTGACTTCGGTGGTGGGAAAGATGCTGGAGTCAATTTATAAACAGGTAATAATGGGGCATTTGGATAGCAGTAGAAGGATTAGTCCAAGTCAACGTGGATTTATGAAAGGGAAATCATGCTTGACTAATCTTCTGGAATTTTTTGAGGATGTGACAAGTAAAATGGATGAAGGGGTGTCAGTGGATGTCGTGTATCTAGACTTTCAGAAAGCCTTTGATAAGGTCCCGCACGGGAGACTGGTAACTAAAATTAGAGCACATGGGGGTAGGGTGTTGTCATGGATAGAAACGTGGTTGGCAGACCGGAAGCAAAGGGTAGGAGTGAAAGGGTCCTTTTCAGAATGGCAGGCAGTGGCGCGCGGAGTGCCACAAGGTTCGGTGTTGGGGCTACAACTGTTTACCATATATATTAATGATTTGGAAGAGGGAATTAGGAGCAACACTAGCAGGTTTGCCGATGACACAAAGCTGGGTGGCAGTGTGAACTGTGAATAGGATGTTAGGAAGTTGCAGGGTAACCTGGACAGGTCGAGTGAGTGAGCAGATGCGTGGCAGATGCAGTATAATATAGATACATGTGAAGTTCTCCACTTTGGCGGCAAAAAACAAGGGGGGCAGATTATTATCTCAATGGGGTTAGGTTAGGTAAGGGGGAGGTACAACGAGACCTGGGTGTCCTTGTACACCGGTCACTGACAGTTGGCGTACAGGTACAGCAGGCAGTGAAGAAAGCTAATGGAATGTTGGCCTTCATATCAAGAAGATTTCAGTCTAGGAGTAAAGAGGTTTTTCTGCATTTGTATTGGGCTCTGGTGAGACCACATCTGGAGTATTATGTACAGTTTTGGTCTCCTAATTTGAGGAAGGACATCCTTGTGATTGCGGCAGTGCAGCGTAGATTCACGAGATTGATCCCAGGGATGGCGGGACGGTCATATGAGGAAATATTGAAATGACTAGGCTTGTATTCACTGGAGTTTAGAAGGATGAGGGGGCTCTTATGGAAACATATACAATTATATAAGGGCTGGACAAGCTAGATGCAGGAAAAATGTTCCCAATGTTGGGCGAGTCCAGAACCAGGGGGCCACAGTCTTAGAATAAAGGATAAGTCATTTAAGACGGAGGTGAGAAAAAACCGTTTTCACCCAGAGAATTGTGAATTTATGGAATTCCCTGCCAAAGATGGCAGTGGAGGCCAAATCACTGGATGGATTTAAGAGAGAGTTAGATAGAACTCTATGGGCTAGTGGAGTCAAAGGATATGGGGAGAAGGTAGGCACGGGTTATTGATAGGGGATGATCAGCCATGATCACAATGAATGGCGGTGCTGGCTCGAAGGGCCGAATGGCGTCCTCCTGCACCTATTTTCTATGTTTCTATGTAATAGACAATAAGTGCAGAAGTAGGCCATTCGGTCCTTCGAGCCAGCACCGCCATTCACTGCGATCATGTCTAATCATCTACAATCATCCACAACCCTGTTCCTGCTTTCTCCCCATATCCCCTGACTCCGCTATTTTTAATCGCTCTATCTAACTCTCTCTTGAAAGCATCCAGGGAACCGGCCTCCCCGCCTCCTGAGGCAGAAAATTCCACAGGCTCACAACTCTGTGTGTGAAAAAGTTTTTACTCGTCTGCGTTCTAAATGGCTTACCCTTTATTTTTAAATTGTGGCCCTTGGTTATGGACTCCCCCAACATAGGAATCATGTTTGTTCAAGAAGGAACTGCAGATGCTGTTAAATCGAAGGTACACAAAAAAGCTGGAGAAACTCAGCGGGTGCAGCAGCATCTACGGAGCGAAGGAAATAGGCAACGTTTCGGGCCGAAACCCTTCTTCGTGTTTCCCGCCTCTAGCGTGTCCAAGCCCATAACAATTTTGTATGTTTCAATAAGCTCTCCTCTCATCCTTCTAAATTCCATAGTATACAAGCCCAACCACTCCATTCTATCAACATATGGCAGTTCCGCCATCCCAGGAATTAACCTGGTGAACATACGCGGCACTCCCTCTATAGCAAGAATGTCCTTCCTCAAATTTGGAGACCAACACTGCACACAATATTCCAGGTGTAGTCTTACTAAGGATCTGTAAAACTGCAGAAGGACCTCTTTGCTCCTATACTCAATTCCTCTTGTTATGAAAGCCAACATGCCATTCGCTTTCTTCACTGCCTGCTGTACCTGCATGCTTACTTTCAGTGACTGATGAACAAGGACGCCCCAGATCCCAGTGTACTTCCCCTTTTCCCAACTTGACAATTTTAGATAATGATCTGCCTTCCTGTTTTTTCCACAAAAGTGGATAACCTCATATGTATCCAGATTAAACTGCATCTGCCACGCATCTGCCCACGCACCCAACCTGTTATGTCACCCTGCATCCTCATAGCATTTTCTTCACAGTTCACACTGCCATCCAGCTTTGTGTCATCTGCAAATTTGCTAATGTTACGTGATCCATTCATCTAAATCATTGATGTATATAGTAAATAGCTGCGGTCCCAGCACCGAGTCTTGTGTTACCCCACTATTCACTGCCTGCCATTCTGAAAGGGACCCGTTAATCATACCCGTTAATACAGTAAACACAGTACCTGGAAACAAAGAGGAAACCTCCATTGTGTCCGGAAACGTGGCCGACGGGCAGGACTTCAAGTCAGAATGGAGCGCAGGGACTTTGGCCCCCTCTCCCTCCTATCCTACTGGCCAACAAGTCCCTTGAAAACAAAGTGGAGGACTTAAGGGCAAGGCTGCTTTATCAAAGGGAGCTGAGGGAATGCTCTGTGTTCTGTTTCACAGTGACATGGCTCACCCCCAGCTCCCCAGACTCAGCGGTCCAGCCTGAAGGGTTCTCCATCCACCGTATGCATCGTACACTGGCATCATTGTCAACTCTGCGTGGTGCTCAGACGTTGCAGTCCTGTCCAATTCCTGCTCTCCACACCTCGAACATCTGGCGGTGAAGTGCCGCCCCTTCTACCCCCCGAGAGAATTCACCTCCGTTATCCTGACCGCGGTCTACATCCCACCCCAGGCAGACGTCCGTCTGGCACTGGAGGAGCTGCACGCCGTGGTCAACAAACACCAGACGTCTTACCCCGAGGCATTTACCACCATTGCTGGGGACTTCAATAAGGCGAACCTCAAGAAATCACTCCCCAACTTCCACCAACTTGTCTCCTGCTGCACCAGAGGACATAACACCCTCGACCACAGCTACACCACCGTCAAGAACGCCTATCGCTCTATCCCTCGCCCTCACTTCGGTAAATCCGATCATACCGCGGTGCTGCATCTTCCTGCCTACAGGCAGCAATTGAAGAGCGCACCCCCAGAAGTGAGGACGGGGGGGGGGGGGGGGGGGTGGAGAACAACTCCAGGATTGTTTGGAGTCTGTAGACTTGGCAATGTTCAAGGACTCGGCAACGGACTTGAACGAATACGCCACAGTCGTTACAGACTTCGTAAAGAAATGTGTGGAGGACTGCATCCCTACAAAAACCTTCCGAGTGTTTCCCAATCAGAAACCTTGGATGAACTTTGAGATCCGCACTCTCCTGAACGCCAGGCACAGTGCATTCACCTCCAACGATACAGTGGCCTACATGAAGACCAGATACGATCTTGGTAAAGCCATCAAAAAGGCCAAAAGGGACTTCTGCTCCAAACTGGAGGATGAGACAGATGTTCGGCAGCTGTGGCAGGGCCTGAATGCAATCACCTCCTACAAGGCGAAACCAGGAGGCAGCTCGAATGTCGGCAAGACATCACTCCCTGTCGAGCTCAATGCATTTTACGCACGCTTTGAAAGGGAGAACACTAATGTGCCTTCCCGATCCCCCATTCGCTGTGATGGCATTTCAGTCTCAGTCACAGAGGCCGATGTCAATAAATCCTTCAGAGGGGTGAACCCCCGAAAAGCACCTGGTCCTGATGGTATATCCGGTCGTGTTCGAAAAACCTGTGCGGACCAACTGGCGGGAGTTTTTACGGACATTTTCAACCTCTCACTTCTGAGGTCTGAGGTCCCCACCTGCATTAAAAGGACATCAATTATACCAATGCCCAAGAAGAGTAAGGTGACGTGCCTCGATGACTATCGACCAGTGGCACTAACGCCTGTGGTGATGAAGTGCTTTGAGAGGTTGATCATGGAGCAAATCAACTCCTACCTCGACAAAAACCTGGACCCACTGCAGTTCGCATACCGCCACAACAAATCAACGGTGGATGCGATCTCGCTGTCACTCCACTCCGCACTGGACCACTTGGACAACAAAAACTCATATGTCAGGCTGTTATTCATTGATTACAGCTCGGCATTTAACACAATCATCCCCTCCAAACTGGTTACCAAACTCGCAGAACTGGGTCTCTGCGCATCCCCCTGTAACTGGATCCTCGACTTCCTCATCCACAGTCTGTTCGTATTGGTGGAAATGTGTCAGCCTCGATAACAACCAGCACGGGAGCACCTCAAGGCTGCGTGCTCAGCCCCCTGCTGTACTCACTCTATACCCATGACTGCGTAGCGAACTACAGTGCGAACTCCATCATCAAGTTCGCTGACGACACCACTATTGTGGGGCGTATCACTGATGGGGATGAGTCAGAATATAGAAGAGAGATCGAGCAACTGTCCATATGGTGCCAGTGCAATAACCTGGCCCTCAACACCAGCAAAACCAAGAAACTGATTGTGGACTTTGGAAGGAGTAGGAGGAGGACCCACAGCCCCATTTATATCAATGGGTCGATGGTTGAAAGGGTCAAGAACTTCAAATTCCTGGGCGTGCACATCTCTGAAGATCTTTCCTGGTCCGAGAACACTTACGCAATTATCAAAAAGCTCATCAGCGCCTCTACTTCCTAAGAAGATTACGGAGAGTCGGATTGTCAAGGAAGACTCTCTCTGACTTCTACAGGTGCACAGTCGAGAGCATACTGACCAGTTGCATCGTGGCTTGGTTCGGCAATTTTAGCGCCCTGGAAAGGAAAAGACTACAAAACGTAGTAAACACTGCCCAGTCCATCATCGGCTCTGACCATCCTTCCATCGAGGGGATTTATCGCAGTCGCTGCCTCAAAAAGGCTGGCAGTATCATCAAAGACCCACACCATCCTGGCCACACACTCATCTCCCTGCTACCTTCAGGTAGAAGGTACAGGAGCCTGAAGACTGCAACAACCAGGTTCAGGAATAGCTACTTCCCCACAGCCATCAGGCTATTAAACCTGGCTCGGACAAAACTCTGATTATTAATAACCACTTTCTGTGATTTGTACTTTGCCAGTTTATTTATTCATGTGTGTATATATTTATATCATGGTATATGGGCACATTTGTCTGTTTTGTAGTAAATGCCTACTATTTCTGTGTGCTTAAGCAAAGCAAGAATTTCATTGTCCTATACAGGGACACATGACATTAAACTCACTTGAACCTGAACTGCACCAGTCCCTCAGCCACGCATTTATCCTCCACCTTATTCCATTCCTACTCTCACTTTCGCGTGGCACATGCAGTAATCCTGAGATTGTTACTTTTTTGGTAGTTTTCCTTAACTCTCCTCCCAACTCTCTAAATTATCCTTTCAGCACCTCTTTTTCTACCTATGTCATTAGTACCTATATGTACCACGACCTCAGGGTCCTCTCCCTCCAATTTCAGGATATCTTGGACGCGCTCAGACACATACCAGACCCTGGCACCAGGGAGGCAAACTGCCATCCGAGTCTCCTGACTGCGTCCACAGAATCGCTTATCCGACCCCCTAACTATCGAGTGCCCTATTACTATTGCCCTCTTCTTATGTTCCCTACCCGTCTAAGCAACAGGGTGTGCCGGCGGCCCGGCCACTGTCGCTATACCCAGGTAGGCTGCCCCCCCCCCCCCCCCCACCACAACCGTACTCAAACATGAGTACTTATTTTCAAGGTGTACAGCCACCGGGGTACTCCCTAGTCCCTGCCTCTGAGCCTTGCCTATCCTAACAGTAACCAACTTGTCTGTCTCTCGTGGTCTTGGATTGACCACATCTCTATATCTCCTCTCTCTGACATCCTCCCTCTCCCTGACCAGGTCATCGAGCTGCTGCTCCAGGCTCCTAATACGGTCCTTTAGGAGCCCCATCTCGAAGCACCGCGCGCAGATATGGACGTCTGGAAAGGTATCAGCCTCCATGACCTCCCACGTCTGACATCCAGAACAATAAACTGCCATGGCCCTAACACTCCCCCCTTACACAGGAAGAAATCAACAGGGATCCGACCCTCAATCAGCTGCTGCCTCTAGTCCGCATCCACCAATCAGCGGCTTCCTCACTTTTATGAAATGTGAATGGAACGTTGCAGAGTTGGGTTCCTCCCACTGCAACGGTTCCTGGGCCTCTGTAAAGCAAAGTCCCGCACTCTGTTTATCTACTCACCGCCCGGATGCCGCTCCTCCCACTGCAACCGCTCTTGTGCCTCTGTAAAGCAAAGCCCCGTGCTCTGTTTTTCTACTCACCGCCCGGACGCCGCTCCACCCACTGCAACCTTTCCTTGGCCTCTGTAAAGCAAAGCCCCGTGCTCTGTTTTTCTACTCACCGCCCGGACGCCGCTCCACCCACTGCAACCATTCCTTGGCCTCTCTAAAGCAAAGCCCCGCTCTCTGTTTTTATACTCACTGCCCGCACGTCACTCCTCCCACTGCAACCGCACGTGTGCCTAGGTGGTTCACTTTGAACATGCAAAAAGTGTTGTGCTTTGAAAATGGAAATGCTGGTTTGCTTTGAAAATGCAAAAGGTGGTTTGCTTTGAAAATGCCAAAGGTCGTTTGCTTTGAAAATGCAAAATGTTTACTTTGAAAATGCAAAAGGTTTGCTTTGAAAATGCAAAAGGTGGTTTGCTTTAAATATACAAAAAGGGTTGCTTTAAACATGCAAATAGGTTTGCTTTGAAAATGCAAAAGGTGCTTTGCTTTGAAAGTGGGAAATGTGCTTTGCTTTGAAAATGGAAAATGTGCTTTTCTTTGAAAATGCAAACTTTTGTCTGCTTTGAAATTGCAAAATGTGGCTTGCTTTTAATATGCAAAAGGTGGTTTGCTTTAAAATGCAAAAGGTGGTTTGGTATAGAAATGCCAAAAGTGGTTTGCTTTTAAAATGTAAAAGGTGGTTTTCATTGTAAATGCTAAAGGTGGTTTGCTTTGAAAATGCTAAAATGTGGTACTTTGAAAATGCAAAAGGTTGAATGCTTTGAATTAGCGAAAAATGTTTTGCTTTGAAAATGCAAAAGGTGGTTTGCTTTGTAAAGGTGGTTTACTATGAAAATGCAAAACGTGGAATGTTTTGAAAATGCAAGTGGTGGTTTGCTTTGAAAATGCAAGTGGTGGTTTGATTTGAAATTGCAAAAGGTGGTTTGCTTTGAAATTGTAAATTGTGGGTTGCTTTGAAAATGCAAAAGGTGGTTTGCTTTGAATATGCGAAAAATGTTTTGCTTTGAAAAATGCAAAAGGTGGTTTGCTTTAAAATGCGAAAAGGTTTGCATTGAAAATGCAAATGGTGATTTCCTTTGAAAATGGAAAAGGTGCTTTGCTTTGTAAATGCAGAAGGTGGTCTTTTTTGAAAATTCAAAAGGTGGTTTGCTTTGAAAATGCAAAAAGTGGTTTGATTTGAAATTGCAAAAGGTGGTATGCTTTGAAATTGTAAATGGTGGTTTGATATGAAAATGAAAAGTTGGTTTGCTTTGAATATGCGAAAAATGTTTTGCTTTGAAAAATGCAAAAGGTGGTTTGCTTTGAAAATGCAAAAGGTGGTTTGTTTTGAAAATGCAGAAGGTGGTTTGCTTTGAAAATGCATCAGCTGGTTTGCTTTGAAAATGCAAAAGGTCGTATGCTTGGAAAGTGCAAAAGGTGGTTTGCTGGGAAAATGCTGAATTTGGTTTGCTTTGAAAATGCAAAAGGTGGTTTGCTTTGAAAATGCAAAAACGTGTTTGCTTTGTAAATGCAAAATGTTGTTAGCTTTGAAATGGCTAAAGTCGGCGTGCTTTGAAAATACAAATGGTGGTTTGCTTTGAAAATGCAAAATGTGGTTTGCTTTGAAAATACAAAACGTGATTTGCATTGAAAATGCATAAGGTGGTTTGATTTGTAAATGCAAAAGCTGGTTTGCTTTCAAAATGCAAATAGGTTTGCTTTAAAAATGCAAAAGGCGGTTTGCTTTGAAAATGGAAATGGTGGTTTGCTTTGAAAATGCAAAAGGTGGTTTGCTTTGAAAATGCAAAGGCAATTGCGGTTGCTTTGAAAATGCATAGGCAAGTGATTAAAAGTCAAATCTTGACCACTTCCTGTTTGCACTGTATATTGTTTTTAGAAAAACCAGTACCACTTACGGCTTCGACTTTTGCCCGTATTACTCTGAGTCCCCCTACAGCTGTCTGGACCAGAGAATTTTCCCATCGATTAAAAATATAAGACTTATTAATGTTTAAATAATGTTTAAATTATTTCTCCTGTCAATCTCGCCATGAGGCCACGGCCCATCCGGTGGGAGGTGGTGTGACTATAAACCTGGAAGTGCGGTCTTGCCGCAGCCGCAGCACGATGGGGGAGGGAGAGGTCACGACTATCAGTCTGAGCAGTGAATAAACTGAACACTGAACACGTCGACTAAACTGTGAGTGTGGTTTTATGTGCTTTTATGTGGTTTATTTGGAACTGTGTTTGGAAGGAATAAATGCTTTCCGTGCCTTTTGACTGCGCCGCTAATTTAAAAGTGTGTATTTTAACAGTGCCGCTAATTGAAAAGTGTGCCTTTCGAATGTGCCGCTAATTGAAAAGTGTGCCTTTCGAATGTGCCGCTAATTGAAAAGTGTGCCTTTTGACTGTGCCGCTAATTGAAAAGTGTGCCTTTTGACTGTGCCGCTAATTGAAAAGTGTGCCTTTTGACCGTGCCCCAAATTGCAAAGTGTGCTTTCTGATTGTGCCGCTAATTGCAAAGTGTGCCTTTTGATTGTGCCGCTAATTGCAAAGTGTGCCTTCTGATTGTGCCGCTAATTGAAAAGTGTGCCTTTTGAATGTGCCGCTAAACTGTGCCTATATTTTAAAATGTGTTTTGCTTTATACATGTGGCTTGCATTTTAAATGTGGCATGCGTTTTAAATGTGGCTTGCAGTGCAACCGTTTTTGGAAGGAAAACAGTGAATAAACGTTTTATTAGATCAGGATTGTGTTTAATGCAACATTGCCGCTCGTTCCGTGACTTCCGCTTAGTAGAGAGATGGTGCTGATTGCGTAATTTCCGGTGAGTTCAGAGGTGAAGCTCAGTGCGGAAGGGTCCAGTGGCGACACTGACCTGAACCGTAGGTAACAAGATTCAGTATGCTTACCACGTTCGGAAGTTACTTGGCATTTTCGTATTGGTGCTGTTAGTGTGTTCTTTTTATTATTGTGTGTGTATGTGCGTGTTTCTTTTTGTGAGTGTGTGTCCCTCTGTGTGTGTTCCTGTGTGTGTGTCCCTGTGTGTTTGTTCCTGTGTGTGTGTCCCTGTGTGTGTCGCTCTGTGTGTGTGTGTGGCTCTGTTGGATTCTCGGAGTGCAGTGGGGTTGGAATTGCTGCCTGCACTCTGCTTGGAGTGCTGTGAGGTTGACTTTGCCTCCTGCACTACTTGCTGTCTGGTTGGACGTATGCCTGCACTCTGCTTGGAGTGCTGTGGAATTGGACTTGTAACATTTTAAGACTCGTTCACATTTTAAACTTTAATAAATCCTTTTTCCACTTGCCCTGTCTGCGTGTTCTTCATCGCAATGGTTACCTAATAGGCCGGAAAGGCTGCGCTGTCAGAGAACCACTAAGGTGGGGCGGAGATTGAGCGGACGTTGAGGGGAGATAGGCTGAATGCGTGGGGAGGAGGGGAATGGTAAGTAGCAGAGTTGGGAGGTGAAGAGCGGGGGGTTACTGAGTGAACTGCTACCACACCAGCTGTAAGTGACTGAAGTGCCAGCCCACGAGCCATGACTCACTGAACTGCAAGTCCAAGAATATATTCTGTCCACAATGTCCATACTAACCCTCTGGAAACTAGTCCCTTCATCCCAAAACACCATACTAGCGCTCCAGAGATCCTCGCAAGGATAGACTTTCCTCCATTGCTGTGATCTGTAAACAACGATGAAAATGTCTAAAATTGATTGTCCACCCTCTCCCCGTTTTCTCTCACAGAGAGTCACCAGGGTTCAGCAGAATCTCTGGCAGTTTCTGAGCTGCCAGCCCACCAGGCCCGAGTTTCTGAGCTGCCAGCCTGCCAGTCCTGAGTGAATGAGCTGCCAGCCCAAAAATCCATTCGGACCACAATTTCCATACTAGCCCTCTGGAAAACAGTTCATTCGGCCCACAAAACCGACGTTAGCTCTCCACAACCCCCCCCCCCCCCCCCCCCCCCCGCAATGGCCGGCAATATTGGAATTGGTGCAGAGGTGGAATATTGCGTTGAGGCACCAGCCCTCCCGTGTGAAGCTGGGACCCACTTAGGCTAGTGTAGTTACAAAAGAAGATGTTCGGATGAATATCTTACTGTTTTTGCTATTACAATAAATACACTATTAATTAATATACTATGTTTGGAAGATTTCCTTTTCGACGGCATTCACTGTCTCGGGGAGAGCTCGTGAGTGCGTTTCGATTATCTCCTGAACCCGTGTCTTCAATCATAGTGACTAAAGGAAAGAACCCTTGAAACGATATGAAAATCTGTCATTATAAGTACCAACCCAGAATATGTCACTCCATCAGTACTACTCCACAGTGTGTCACTCTATCAGTACTACCCTACAGTGTCTCTCCATCAGTACTACCCCGCAATGTGTCACCCTATCAGTACCACGGCAAAGTCTGTCATTCCATCATGTCACTACCCCACAGTCTGTCACTCCATCATGTCACTAAAGTGTGTCACTCCATTAATGCTACCATACATTTTAGCACGTCATTAGTATTACTCCACAGCGTGACGCTACATGAGTACCACACCACAACGTGTCACTCCATCAGTAATGTACTACAGCATGTCACGCAATCAGCATTACCACACCACAGTGTGTCCTTCCATTAATGCTCCGCCTCCGTGTGTCACTCTATCAATACTACCCCGAGTGAATAATTCCATCTGTACTACCACATATTATATTACTCCATCAGCACTACCCCACCCCGTGTGCCAGACCTAAGGTACTACCACAGAGCGTCAATCCGTCAGCAATTCCCTAAAGTGTGTCATTCCATCAGCACTAACCCACCGCTTTGTGACTTCATTTGTAAAACCCCTCAGTGTGTCATTCCATCAGAACTACTTCACATGATACCACTCCTTCAGTGCTACCACACTGAGTGTCACTCCATCAGTACTGACATACATTTGGTCACTTCATAAGTACTATTCCGCAGTGTGTCACTCCATCAGTACATCCCCACAGTGTATCCATCAGCACTTCTCAACTGTGTGCCAGTCCCAGTACCACCCCATAGTGTGTCACATCATCATTGCCACCCCGATGTTTGTCACTCCATCAGGACTACTCCATAGTGTGTCACATCATCATTGCCACCCCGAAGTTTGTCACTCCATCAGGACTACTCCCCAGTGTGTCACCCCATCAGTGATAAGACAAAGTATGTCACTCCATCAGTGAGGCTCCCCAGTATGTCACTCCATCTGTACTGCCCCACAGTATGTCAGTCAATCAGTAATACCATATAACGAAATAACCATTTAACAATTACAGCACGGAAACAGGCCATCTCGGCCCTTCTAGTCCGTGCCGAACAGTTACTCTCACCTAGTCCCATCTACCTGCACTGAGACAATAATCCTCCATTCCTTTCCCGTCCATACACCTACCCAATTTATTTTAAAATTATAAAAACGAACCTGCCTTTACCACTTCCTCTGGAAGCTCATTCCACACAGCTACCACTCTCTGGGTAAAGAATTTCCGCCGCATGTTGCACCTAAACCATTGCCCCTTAATTTTCAAATCATGTCCTCCTGTTTGAATCTTCCCTACTCTCATTGGAAAAGCTATCCACGCCAATTCTTTCTGATCTTCTCATATTGTTAAAAAAAAAACCTCTATCAAGTCCCACTTAACCTGCTGCGCTCCAAAGAATAAAGACATATCTTGTTCAACCTTTCTCTATAACATAGGTGCTAAAACCCAGGCAACATTCTAGTTAATCGCCTCTGTACTATCTCTATTTTGTTGACATTTTTATTTTATTTAACCTTTATTTAACCAGGAGAAGTCTCATAGAGATTTAAAAATCTCTTTTACAAGAGAGTCCTTGCCAAGACAGGCAGCAGCACAGTTCAACAGTTACAGACAATAATTTAAAAACAACAGAGAACATATAAATAGAGTCACAGTCAGAACATCATCAAACAAAGCATGTACAGACAGAAGAGCCCGCTTCAACATCATTAAGAAGGGATTTAAATCTGCTTATGGAAACCAGCTCCTTAAGTTTCAGTTCATTCTGCAGCTGGTTCCATGCGAAGGGAGCAGCATAACTGAATGCCCTTTTCCCCAGTTCAGTACGGACTTTAGGTACAGTTAGTAAGAACAAGTCCTCAGAGCGGAGCTGATAAGTTCCTGTGCTTTTTCGAATTAAATACTTCTGCAGGTATGAAGGAAGAACACCGAGGATATTCTTATAAATAAGGATATGCCAATGATGGAGTCTGCGGGTGGACAGGGCAAACCATCCAACTTGAGCATACAAAGAGCAGTGGTGCGTGAGGGTTTTAAAATCAGTAACAAACCTCAGTGCTCCGTCGTAGACAGTGTCCAAAGACTGTAGGCATTTTGAAGATGCATTCATATATAAAACATCACCTTAGTCCAACACAAACATAAACGTTGCAGCAACAAGTCTTTTTTTGGCTTCAAAAGAAAAACAAGATTTGTTTCTAAAGTAAAAACCTAATTTTATCTTCAGTTTTTTCACAAGTTGCTGGATATGAGGTTTAAAAGAGAGAGAATCATCAATTATAATTCCCAGATATTGATATTGAGACACAGATTCAATCACAGAGCCCTGCAAAGTGGTGATAGGAGGGAGGTCTGAGGGCCTTGATTTAGCTTTAGTGAACAGCATGAGCTTTGTCTTGTCAGCATTTAAAACAAATTTTAAATCACACAGGTTACGTTGCACAGTGTTAAAATCAGTTTGGAGCTGACAGAGAGCCTGATTTGGGGTAGACGCAGAGCAATATATCACTGTGTCGTCAGCATAAAAGTGAAAATTTGCGTTCGGAGCTTTATGATCTAGACTATTAATAAAAATAGTAAATAATAAATGTCCTAGAACCGATCCCTGTGGCACACCCTTGGATACATTTAGAGAGCTAGAAGTAACACCTTCTGCTCGCACACACTGGGATCTGCCTGATAGATAGTTTTTAAACCAACAGACAGCTTGATCAGACAAACCGATGCTGCATAGTCTTTGTAACAATAAGTCAAGATCCACAGTATGGAAAGCCTTTGATAGGTCAACGAAAAGGGCTGCACAGTGTTGCTTATTGTCTAAAAATTCAATAAAATCAATTACTATTTTAAAAGCAGCTGTTCACGTACTATATTTTTTCCTAAAACCAGATTGAAATTCAGATATAATATACTGTTAGTTGATAAAAAGTCCTTCAGTTGTTGGTTTACAATGGATTCCAGCACCTTAATTAAAACAGACAGTTTGGAGATGGGCTATAATTGTTTAGCACAGTGGGGTCCCCCCCTTTTAACAGTGGGAGAACAAAGGCAGATTTCCAAATAAGGGGAATTTCGTTTGTCTCCAGGGATAGATTAAAAAGATAAGTCAGAGGCAATGCAATAAAATCAGCGGTTAATCAATAAAGTAAGGCTCAAGGTTGTCTGGACCTGCCGATTTTTTTGTGTCTAAACATCTCAGGGCCTTATGCACCTCTGAAAGTGTAACAGCGTCAAAGGTAAAGGCTTGTCCCTCAAAAAACAACTACTATCAGAGCAAGCAGAGAAGCCTTGAGCTGTGTTTTGAGAGTTGAAAAGTGAACCAGAGGCAATGAAATGCTCATTAAAACAACCAAGCATGTCAGCCTTTTCATAAATTTGGGTAGAGTCTTTGACAATGCATGGAGGTAGCTCAATAACATTTTTATTTCCAGTTATTGATTTAATGGTTTTCCAGAATTTCAACGGATTGTTTAGGTTATTTGAAGTTTCAGTAAGGAAATGATCAGCTTTGGCTTTTCTAATTGCAACTGTGCTTGCATTTCGCAGCTGCCTAAAGAGCAACCAGTCTGATCCAAGACCAGTACTCGTGGCTTTAGACCATGCCACATTGCGCTCATGGAGTAAAATGGATAACTCTGACGTGAACCATGCATTATCCCTGCCCCTTATTCTATACTTCCTAAAAGGAGCGTGCTTGTTAACAATTTCAATAAAACCATCATAAAACAAATTCCAGGCATTTTCAACATCAGGAATTACATTAATTTTCTCCCAGCCAAAGAGAAACAGGTCATGAAAAAATGCTTGCTCCACAAAATGTTTCATGTCCCGCTTTATGATGACACGCGGTTTAGTTTTAGGAACGTTTGTATTTGTTACTGTTGCAATGACACAGTGGTCGCTGATGTCATTGGCAAAAACAGAAGCAGCAGAATATTTATGAGGAACATTAGTTAAGATAAGATCAATTAAAGAAGATTTTTCCGGACATTTCAGATTAGGTCTAGTAGGACTGTCAACAATCTGAAAGAAATTAAAACGAATCAGAAAATGCTTTAAAATCATCTGATGCTGGTAGCAGCCAGTTCCAGTTTAGGTCACCAATAAGGACATATTTCCTATAATTCGTCGACCATATTCCAGAATTGGCCTCACCAATGCCTTGTACAATTTTAACATCACATTCAACTTTTATACTATACTAGACTAATTGGGACCCGTTGGGTCCCAGCATCACACGGGAGGGCTGGACACCCAACACAATATTCCACCTCTCCACCAATTCCAATATTGCTGGCCAGTGGGAGGGGGGCTTTCTGTTGCGCTAGTATGAGTGTTGTGGGCCGAAGGTACTGATTTCCAGAGGGCTAGTATGGAGTTTGTGGGCCAAATGGATTTTTGGGCTGGCAGCTCAGTCACTGAAGCCTGGCAGTACAATCACTCGGACCTGGCTGGCTGACGGCTGAGAAACTGCCAGAAATTGTGCCCAAAACAGGTGACAGACAGTAAGAGACAGAAGGAGGAGAGGGTTGACTGAATGGATTAATTGGCTGACAGTTCAGTAACTCACGGCTCGTGGGCTGGCAGTGCAGTCACTCACGCCTGGTACGCTGGCAGTTCACTCAGTCATCCTACCTCCCTTCACCACACCCGCCCCCACTCTGATCCTTGCCATTCCCCTCCCACCCACACATTCAGTGCATCTCCAAACAACCTCCCTCCCCATGCACTCTTAGTGGCTCTCCCACAGAGCAGCCATTCCTGCCTATTAGGTTCTATTGTGATGAAGAACACACAGCATTAAAAGTGCAAAACGGTTTTATTAAAGTTTAAAATGTGAATGACTCTTAACATATAAGAACAATTTAAATTTTAAAGATTAGATTTATTACGTTTTTACTTGTTGTGTCTTGTTGTGTTCTGCTGCTCACTGCCTCTTGATGACTATTTCCTGTTGATAAAATGAGACAATTTTAATATAGAGAAAGTCAGTGGACTGAATATCTCAGAAGTCATCATTCAACGAAGCACGCTATTAATGACAACATTCTTGGGCGATGTTCCATCCTTCAGGAAACCTTTGACATTTACCTTCATATTTCTGTTGAGCTAGTATGTTGGGCCAAAGGTACTGATTTCCAGAGGGCTTGTATGGAGTTTGTGGGCAGAATGGATTTTTGGGCTGGCAGCTCAGTCACTGAGGCCTGTACTGGCAGGGGGGCATCAAAATGCTTTGTGTTGCTGAAGACATCTGGAAGAGTTCTGTCCACAACTTCAAAGCATCTCTCCTAATCATTGGACATTCATCCCAAACAATGACTTTCACTTGCCTCGTGAAATGTGCCGTCTTAGAGTTCTTCTCCATGTTGCACAATGTATCCTCGGCCACTTGGATGGGTATCTTGAATCGAGAATGTGTAGTTCTTCCACCAGGCAGAAATGTAGCTGCTATCCCAGAGGATACTGCAGCAATAGCCACATCACCTTGACCTCTTACATTTCCTGACATGATGTTGAAAATGCAGCCTAAAGACAATGTCAGTTGTTACTGAACACTGAAGATTTTGTGCAAAATATTTTTTTGAGTTGGGGGCTGTCAGGGTGGGGTGGGGGGTGGTGCAGCCAAGGGAGGGACACAGCTACAGGTGGGGGTTCTCGTGAGCTGTTGAGACATGGGGGGAGGGATCTCATGCAGGGGATGAGGGCGGCTTCAGTAGGGGTGCATCCTATCGCCAGGCGGAGGGCAGCATCTTGAGGTGGGGGTGTCAGTGGAGGAGAGGGGGCAGTGAGCGATTTACTCATGACCTGTGGACTCACTCACTCCCTTGGGATTAACTCATGCTCTTTAGACTGACTGACTCTCACAGCTTGTGGACTGACTGATGCCCGACTTCTAGAGTCACGTCCGACTTTTGTAAACTTAAATCGGTAACATCTACATTGAGGAACAGCTTCTTCCTGACAGCCATCACGCTATTAAACTTAACAAATAAGCTCTGAACTACGAAATACTATATTATTTCACACACACACACACACACACATGCACACACTCACACACACACATATATTCATACACACACACACACACACATATTCACACACACATATTCACTCACACACATATTCAGACACACACACGTACACACACACATATTCACACACACACAGACGCACATATACACACGCACATATTCACACACACACATACACACGCACACATTCACACACACATATTCACACGCACATATTCACACACACACACACACATATTCACACGCACATATTCACACACACACACACACACACACATATTCACACGCACACTCATTCTCGTACACATATTCACACACACACCCATATTCACACACACATATTCAGACACACACACACATATACACACACGCACATATTCACACACACATATTCACTCACACACATATTCAGACACACACATATTCAGACACACACATGTACACACACACATACACATATACGCACACGCACATATTCACACACACACACACACACACATATTCACACACACATAGGCACACATATTCACACACACACATACATATTCACACACACATAGGGACACATATTCACACACACACACACATATTCACACACACACATATTCACACGCACACACAGTCACACACATACACATATATTCACACACACACGCACATATATATTCACACACACACGCACATATATATTCACACACACACAGACACACACATATATTCTCTCACACACACACACATATAGGGAGGTTTCACGGCAGTCGGGTCACGACCCATGACACGTACTGTTGCTACGCTACACCAAATGGATTAATGGATTACACGCGATGTACTGCATGTAGGCACTTATCATTGTTTCCAACACCATCTTCCAGGGAGGTGGTAACCGCATTTCGTTGTCTCTGGACTGTACACTGACAACGACAATTAAAGTTGAATCTGAATCTGAACGTAGCGGGGCCGTTAAAACCCGCCGAAAATGTCCATTTTTGCGCTGCAAATAATTATGGAAATCGGGATGAGCATGTGAGACATTTAGCCTACTTCAGAATTCCAAAAGTGAGGAGAAATGATGGTAGATAGAAGTGAGATCTGAAGGGACAACAGACAGAGTGCTTAGCGAACATTGGCCGTTTGCTCACTGCATTTCATCAACACTAAAGCATTATTTGTGTTTTTTCTTGATTCCTTTGGCATCTAAAAAGTTTCAGAAGTCATAAATCTGGCTGTATTTTTTATTTTTTTATTTTATTTTTTTTAAATCGCCCATGGTTCTCAAGTAGGTTTTTACGTACAAAATGAAAACGCATCTGAAGAAAAATTTACAGCCAGATTTATCACTTCGGAGAATTTTTAGATACCAAAGGAATCAAGAAAAAACACGAATAATGCCTCACTGTTGATGAAATGCAGTGAGCAAACACGATAATTCCGATATTTACGATTACGATATCTGCACAGCCAATGTTTACCAAGCGCTTTAGCTGCTGTTGTCCCTTCAATTCTCGCTTCTCTTTACCTTCATTTCATTTCACGTTTGGAATTCTAAAGTTGGGTACATGTCTCTCACACTTACCCCAACTTCCACAATTTTTTTCAGAGCACAAATTCAACATTTTGGCGGTTTTAACAGATAGGAAAGTACGCGTTTCTTGCATTAATAACATATACTGGAAGTGACGGATGTCTTCCAGATGGATTGAGCGACTCCGTGCGTCAAGTGATATGACCATGTGACCTTACGTGCAACCCGCTATTCACACACACACATATACACACACATTCACGCACACATACATATATATTCACGCACATACATATATATTCACACACACATATATATATATTCACACACACATTCATATATATTCACACACACACACACATTCACACACACATACATATATGCACACATATATATATATTCACACACACATATATCCACGCACACACACATATATTCACACACACACACATATATTCACACACACACACATATATTCACACACATATATTCACACACACACACATATTCACACACACACGCACACACACATATTCACACAATCACAAACACACACATGTATATTCACACACACACAAACACACACATGTATATTCACACACACACACACATATTCACGTACACACATATACACACACACACACATATTCACAAACACACATACACACACACACATATATTCACACACACACACATATTCACACACACACATATTCACACACCTACACACACACCCACACACACATATTCACACACACACACACATATATATTCACACACACACATATATTCACACACACATAGATATTCACACACTCACACATATATTCACACACACATATATATTCACACACTCACATATATTCGCACACACACACACACGCACACATATTCACACACACATATATTTACACACACACACACACACACACACATCTATTCACACATATATATTCACACACACACACACATATTCACACACACATATTCACACACACACACACATATATTCACGCACACACACACACACACACACACACACATATATATTCGCACACACACATATATATTCACACACACACATATATATATTCACACACACATATATATTCACACACACACACACACACACACACATATTCACACACACATATTCCCACACACACATATTCACACACGCACACACACATATATATATTCACACACACACATATATATATTCACACGCACACACACACATATATTCACACACACACATATATTCTCACACACACACATATATTCGCACACACACACACATATATATATTCACACACACACATATATATATATATTCACACACACACACACACACACACATATATATATATTAACACACACACACACATATATATTCACACACACACACACATATATATATATTCACACACACACACACACATATATATATATTAACACACACACACACACATATATATATATTAACACACACACACATATATATTCACACACACACACACATATATATTCACACACACATATATATTCACACACACACATATATATTCACACACACACACATATATATATTCACACACACACATATATATATTCACACACACATATATATATTCACACACACACATATATATATATTCACACACACACATATATATATTCACACACCCACATACATATATTCACACACACTTATATATATATTCACACACACACACACACACACACACACACACATATATATATATATATTCACACACACACATATATATTCCCACACACACACATATTCACACACACACACATATATATTCACACACATATATATATTCACACACACATATATATTCACACACACACATATATATTCACACACACACACACACATATATTCACGCACACACACACACACACACACATATATTCGCACACACACATATATATTCACACACACACAAATATATATTCACACACACACATATTCACACACACACACACACACATATTCACACACACATATTCACACACACACATATTCACACACGCACGCACATATATATATATATATATTCACACACACACATATATATATTCACACGCACACACACACATATATTCACACACACATATATTCACACACACACACATATATTCACACACACACATATATATTCACACACAATCACATATATTCGCGCACACACACACACATATTCACACACACATAGGCACACATATTCACACACACACATACATATTCACACACACACATAGGGACACATATTCACACACACACACACATATTCACACACACACATATTCACACGCACACACAGTCACACACATACACATATATTCACACACACACGCACATATATATTCACACACACACAGACACACACATATATTCTCTCACACACACACACATATAGGGAGGTTTCACGGCAGTCGGGTCACGACCCATGACACGTACTGTTGCTATGCTACACCAAATGGATTAATGGATTACACGCGATGTACTGCATGTAGGCACTTATCATTGTTTCCAACACCATCTTCCAGGGAGGTGGTAACCGCATTTCGTTGTCTCTGGACTGTACACTGACAACGACAATTAAAGTTGAATCTGAATCTGAACGTAGCGGGGCCGTTAAAACCCGCCGAAAATGTCCATTTTTGCGCTGCAAATAATTATGGAAATCGGGATGAGCATGTGAGACATTTAGCCTACTTCAGAATTCCAAAAGTGAGGAGAAATGATGGTAGATAGAAGTGAGATCTGAAGGGACAACAGACAGAGTGCTTAGCGAACATTGGCCGTTTGCTCACTGCATTTCATCAACACTAAAGCATTATTTGTGTTTTTTCTTGATTCCTTTGGCATCTAAAAAGTTTCAGAAGTCATAAATCTGGCTGTATTTTTTATTTTTTTATTTTATTTTTTTAAAATCGCCCATGGTTCTCAAGTAGGTTTTTACGTACAAAATGAAAACGCATCTGAAGAAAAATTTACAGCCAGATTTATCACTTCGGAGAATTTTTAGATACCAAAGGAATCAAGAAAAAACACGAATAATGCCTCACTGTTGATGAAATGCAGTGAGCAAACACGATAATTCCGATATTTACGATTACGATATCTGCACAGCCAATGTTTACCAAGCGCTTTAGCTGCTGTTGTCCCTTCAATTCTCGCTTCTCTTTACCTTCATTTCATTTCACGTTTGGAATTCTAAAGTTGGGTACATGTCTCTCACACTTACCCCAACTTCCACAATTTTTTTCAGAGCACAAATTCAACATTTTGGCGGTTTTAACAGATAGGAAAGTACGCGTTTCTTGCATTAATAACATATACTGGAAGTGACGGATGTCTTCCAGATGGATTGAGCGACTCCGTGCGTCAAGTGATATGACCATGTGACCTTACGTGCAACCCGCTATTCACACACACACATATACACACACATTCACGCACACATACATATATATTCACGCACATACATATATATTCACACACACATATATATATATTCACACACACATTTATATATATTCACACACACACACACACATTCACACACACATACATATATGCACACATATATATATATTCACACACACATATATCCACGCACACACACATATATTCACACACACACACACATATATTCACACACACACATATATTCACACACATATATACACACACACACACACACATATTCACACACACACGCACACACACATAGTCACACACACACAAACACACACATGTATATTCACACACACACAAACACACACATGTAGATTCCACACACACACACATATTCACGTACACACACACACACACACACACACATATTCACAAACACACATACACACACACACACACATTCACACACACACACATATTCACAAACACACACACACACATATTCACACACACACACACACATATTCACACACACACAACACAATAAGATGTCACACACACATATATTCACAGGACACACATATATGGCACACACTCACCAATAGATTCAACACACACATTATGGATTCACACACTCACATAGATGCGCACACACAACGCAAAACACATAGTCACACACAACATATTTTACACACACACACACACACACCACACACATCTATTCACACTAATATAATTCACACACAACACACACACAACATATTCACACACACACACACATATATTCACAGCACACACACACACAAGCCACTACACACACATATATTCGCACCACACACATATTATTCACATCACACACATATAATATAGTCACACACACATATATATTCACACCACACACACACACAGACACACACCCACATATTCACACACACACATTTTCACACACACACACACACATATATAATATTCACACACACACACTATTACTATTCAACACGCACACACATATATTCACACACACATAGAGGCACACACACACAGAGATGCGCACACACACACACAGAGAGAGAGGCACACACACACAGAGAGAGAGAGAGGCACACACACACACACACACAGAGAGAGAGAGGAACACACACACAGAGAGAGGCACACACACACACACAGAGAGAGAGAGGCACACACACACACACACAGAGAGAGAGAGGAACACACACAGAGAGAGGCACACACACACCACAGAGAGAGGCACACACACACACAGAGAGAGGCACACACACACACAGAGAGAGGCACACACACAGAGAGAGGCACACACACACACAGAGAGAGAGGCACACACACACAGAGAGAGAGAGGCACACACACACAGAGAGAGAGAGGCACACACACACAGAGAGAGAGGCACACACCCACAGACAGAGAGGCACACACACGGAGAGAGAGAGACACACACACACACACACACAGAGGGGGAGAGAGAGAGAGAGAGAGATGCACACACACACAGAGAGAGGCCCACACACACACATAGTCACACACACACAAGATAGATCAAACACAGGAGAGAGTCACCACAACATAGATAGTCCACACACACACACATATATTCACACACACACACACACATATATTCACGCACACACACGCACACATATATTCGCACACACACATATATATATTCACACACACACAAATATATATTCACACACACATATATATTCACACACACACACACACACATATTCACACACACATATTCACACACACACATATTCACGCACGCACACACATATATATATATATATTAACACACACACATATATATATTCACACGCACACACACACATATATTCACACACACACATATATTCACACACACACACATATATTCACACACACACATATATATTCACACACAATCACATATATTCGCGCACACACACACACATATATTCACACACACATATATATATATTCACACACACACACACACATATATTCACACACATATATATTCACACACACACACACACACATATATATTCACACACACATATATTCGCACACACACACATATATATATTCACACACACACATATATATATTCACACACACATATATATATATATATTCCCACACACACACACACACATATATATATTAACACACACACACGCACATATATTCACACACACACACACAGAGAGAGAGAGGCACACACACACACAAAAGAGAGAGAGAGGAACACACACAACACACAGAGAGAGAGAGGAAACACACACACACACACAGGAGAGAGGGAGGGAGAGGAACCACACACACACACACACAGAGAGGCACACACACAGGAGAGAGGCACACACACACAGAGAGAGGCACACACACAGAGAGAGGCACACCACACACACAGAGAGAGGCACACACACACACAGAGAGAGAGGCACACACACACAGAGAGAGAGAGGCACACACACAGAGAGAGAGGCACACACACAGAGAGAGAGGCACACACAACACAAGAGAAGAGGCACACGCACACACACAGAGAGGCACACACACACAGAGAGGCACACCAACACAAGGCACACCACACACAGAGAGGCGCACACACGACACACAGATGAGAGAGGCACAACACACAGGAGAGGAGGAGGAACACACACACACACACCACACAACAGAGAGAGAGAGGAAACACACACACACACAGAGAGAGGCACACACACACAACGAGAGAGAGAGGCACACACACACAACACACAGAGAGAGAGAGGAACCCACACACACACAGAGAGAGGCACAACACACAACAACAGAGAGGAGGCACACACACACAAGAGAGGCACACACACACAGAGAGAGGCACACACCACAGAGAGACGCACAACAGAGAGAGAGAGGCACACACACACAGAGAGAGAGAGGCACACACACCAGAGAGAGAGAGGCAGCACAACACAAGATAAGAGGCACACACCAACAGTACAGAGGAGGCACACACACGGAGAGAGAGAGAGGCACACAAACACACACACACACACACACACACACACATATATATATATATATATATTCACATACACACATATATATTCCCACACACACACATATTCACACACACACACATATATATTCACACACATATATATATTCACACACACATATATATTCACACACACACATATATATTCACACACACACACACACATATATTCACGCACACACACACACACACATATATTCGCACACACACATATATATTCACACACACACAAATATATATTCACACACACATATATATTCACACACACACACACACACATATTCACACACACATATTCACACACACACATATTCACACACGCACACACATATATATATATATATTCACACACACACACATATATATATTCACACGCACACACACACGTATATTCACACAGACACATATATTCACACACACACACATATATTCACACACACACATATATATTCACACACAATCACATATATTCGCGCACACTCACACACATATTCACACACACATAGGCACACATATTCACACACACACATACATATTCACACACACACATAGGGATACATATTCACACACACACACACATATTCACACACACACATATTCACACGCACACACAGTCACACACATACACATATATTCACACACACACGCACATATATATTCACACACACACAGACACACACATATATTCTCTCACACACACACACATATAGGGAGGTTTCACGGCAGTCGGGTCACGACCCATGACACGTACTGTTGCTACGCTACACCAAATGGATTAATGGATTACACGCGATGTACTGCATGTAGGCACTTATCATTGTTTCCAACACCATCTTCCAGGGAGGTGGTAACCGCATTTCGTTGTCTCTGGACTGTACACTGACAACGACAATTAAAGTTGAATCTGAATCTGAACGTAGCGGGGCCGTTAAAACCCGCCGAAAATGTCCATTTTTGCGCTGCAAATAATTATGGAAATCGGGATGAGCATGTGAGACATTTAGCCTACTTCAGAATTCCAAAAGTGAGGAGAAATGATGGTAGATAGAAGTGAGATCTGAAGGGACAACAGACAGAGTGCTTAGCGAACATTGGCCGTTTGCTCACTGCATTTCATCAACACTAAAGCATTATTTGTGTTTTTTCTTGATTCCTTTGGCATCTAAAAAGTTTCAGAAGTCATAAATCTGGCTGTATTTTTTATTTTTTTATTTTATTTTTTTTAAATCGCCCATGGTTCTCAAGTAGGTTTTTACGTACAAAATGAAAACGCATCTGAAGAAAAATTTACAGCCAGATTTATCACTTCGGAGAATTTTTAGATACCAAAGGAATCAAGAAAAAACACGAATAATGCCTCACTGTTGATGAAATGCAGTGAGCAAACACGATAATTCCGATATTTACGATTACGATATCTGCACAGCCAATGTTTACCAAGCGCTTTAGCTGCTGTTGTCCCTTCAATTCTCGCTTCTCTTTACCTTCATTTCATTTCACGTTTGGAATTCTAAAGTTGGGTACATGTCTCTCACACTTACCCCAACTTCCACAATTTTTTTCAGAGCACAAATTCAACATTTTGGCGGTTTTAACAGATAGGAAAGTACGCGTTTCTTGCATTAATAACATATACTGGAAGTGACGGATGTCTTCCAGATGGATTGAGCGACTCCGTGCGTCAAGTGATATGACCATGTGACCTTACGTGCAACCCGCTATTCACACACACACATATACACACACATTCACGCACACATACATATATATTCACGCACATACATATATATTCACACACACGTATATATATATTCACACACACATTCATATATATTCACACACACACACACACATTCACACACACATACATATATGCACCATATATATATATTCACACACACATATATCCACGCACACACACACATATTCACACACACACACACATATATTAACACACACACATATATTCACACACATATATTCACACACACACACACATATTCACACACACACGCACACACACACAAACGCACACACACACAAACACACCACAGGGAGGTCACACACACACAAACACACACAGGGAGAGGCCACACACCACACACAGATTCACGGAACACAGAGACACACACACACACAGAGGCACAAACAACAGACACACACACACACAGAGAGGCACACACACACACAGAGGCACACACACACACACAGATAGGCACGCACACACCACACACACAACACAGAGAGGCGCACACACAAGAGAGAGGCACACACACAGATGAGAGGGCACACACACAGAGAGAGGCAACACACACACACACACACACACACACACAGAGGCACACACACACAGAGACACACACGCACACACACAGAGAGAGAGGCACACACACACAGAGAGAGAGGCACACGCACACACACAACATAGAGGCACACACACATCAGAGGCACCAACACACAGAGAGGCGCACACACACACAACAGAGAGAGAGGCACAACACACACAGAGAGAAGAGAGGCAGAACACACACACACACACGAGAGAGAGAGAGGAACACACACACACACAGAGAGAGGCACACACACACACAAGAGAGAGAGGCACACACACACACACAGAGAGAGAGAGGAAACACACAAACACAGAAGAGGCAAACACACACACAGAGAGAGGCACACACACACACAGAGAGGCACACGCACACACACACCAGAGAGGCACACACACACATGAGAGTCACACACACACACAGAGAGGCACACACACAGAGAGAGGCACACACAAGCACAGAGAGGCGCGCACACACACACACAGAGATCACACACAAGAGAGAGAGAGGCACACACACACACAAGAGAGGCACACACAAGAGAGGCACACACACACACACACAGAGAGAGGCACACACACACAGAGAGGCGCACACACACACAGAGAGAGAGGCACACACACCAAGAGAGAGAGGCACACACACAGAGAGAGGAGAGAGAGGCCCACACACACACACACAGAGAGAGAGAGGAACACACACACACACAGAGAGGCACACACACAACAGAGAGAGAGAGGCACACCACACCACACACAGAGAGAGAGAGGAAACACACACACACACAGAGAGAGAGAGGAAACACACACACACACACAGAAGTAGAGAGAGGACACACACACACACAGAGAGAGGCAACACACACACAGAGAGAGGCACACACCACACAGAGAGGCACACACACAGAGAGAGGCACACACACACACAGAGAGGGCAGCACACACCACACAGAGAGAGAGAGCACACACACACAGAGAGAGAGAGGCACACACACAGAGAGAGAGGCACACACACAGAGAGAGGAGGCACACACATCACGAGAGAGAGGCCACAGCACCACACACAGAGAGGCACACAACACACAGAGAGGCACACACACACACAGAGGCACACACACACATAGAGGCCGCACACACACACAGATAGAGATGCACACACACACAGAGAGAGAGAGGCACACACACCACCACACACACACACACAAGGAGAGAGAAACACACACACCACACACAGAGAGAAGACACCACACACACACAGAGACACAACACACAACACCACACACAAGAGACACACACAGGAAACACACACACACACACAGAAGAGGACACACAACAACACACACAACAGGCACACACACACACAGAGAGATGAACAACACACACACACACGAGAGAAGCACACACACACACACAAGAGGCACACAACAACAGAGAGAACACACCCACAGCAGACACACACACAGAAGAAGACACACACCAACCACACACACAAACACACAGCACAGAGAAGGACACAACACACACAGAGAGAGACACACACACACACAGGAGCACACACACACAGAGAGATACACACACACAGAGATACACACACACACAGAGAGGACACACACACACATATAGGCAACACACACACACACATAGTATCTACACGCACACACACAACACATATATTCGCACACACAAGAGATATATCACACAACACACACCAAATAGATATTCACACACACATATATTCACACACACACACACACACACACATACACACACATATTCACACACACACATATTCACGCACACATACACATATATAGATATATATTAACACACACACATATATATATCACACGCACACACACGCATATATTCACACACACACAGATAGGCACACACACACACAGAGAGGCACACACACAGAGAGATAGGCACACACAAGCACAGAGAGGCGCGCACAACACACACAAGAGAGGCACACACACAGATAGGAGAGGGGCACACACACACACACGAGAGGCACACACAGAGAGAGGCACACACACAACACACACAGAGAGAGGCACACACACACAGAGAGGCGCACACACAACAGAGAGAGAGCACACACACACACTAAGAGAGAGGCACACACACAGAGAGAGAGAGAGAGGCCCACACACACACACACAGAGAGAGAGAGGAACAAACACAACACAAGAGAGGCACACACACACACAGAGAGAGAGAGGCACACACACACACACAGGAGAGAGAGAGGAACACACACACACACACATAGAGAGAGAGGAACACACACACACAACACAGAGAAGAGAGGAACACACACACACACACACAGAGAGAGACCACACACACAACAGAGAGAGGCACACACAACAGAGAGAGGCACAAACACATAGAGATGCACACACACACACAGAGATATCACACACACAAACACGAGAGAGATGCACACACACAGATATATAGGCACCACACAGAGAGAGAGGCACACACACACAGAGATAGGCACGCACGCACACACATATATAGGCACACGCACACACACACATATAGGCAAACACACACAATAGGCACACACACACACATAGGCACACAACACACACAGAGAGGGCGCACACACACAACAGAGAGAGAGGCACACACAACAGAGAGAGAGAGAGGCAACACACACACACACACACAACACAGAGGGAGAGAGAGGACACACACAACACACAGAGAGAGGCACACACACACACACAGAGAGAGAGAGGCACACACACACCACACAGAGAGGGAGAGGACACACACACAACAGGAGAGAGAGAGGAACACACACACACAGAGAGAGGCACACACACACACACAGAGAGAGGCACACACACAGAGAGAGGCACACACACAGAGAGAGGCACACACACACACAACAGAGAGAAGGCACACACACACGAAGGAGAGAGGCACACACCCACAGACAGAGAGGCACACACACGGAGAGAGAGGCACACACACACACACACGCACACACACACAGAGAGAGAGAGAGAGAGGCACACACACACACAGAGAGAGGCCCACACACACAGAGGCACACACACACACATATAGAGAGGCACACCACATGAGAGATGCACACACACAGATAGAGGCACACACACACACAGAGAGGCACACACACACACACACAGATATCACGCACACACACACACACATATATGCGCACACACAACAGAGAGAGATGCACACACACACAATGAGAGAGGCACACACACAGAGATAGGCACACACACACACAACACACATATTCACACACATATTCACACACACACATATTCACGCACGCACACACAGAGATATAGATATATTAACACACAACACAGATAGAGATTCACACGCACACACACACAGATATTCACACACACACAAATATTCACACACACACACATAGTTCACACACACACAGATATATTCACACACAATCACATATATTGCGCACACACACACACAGATAGTCACACACACAGAGAGAGAGAGGCACACACAACACAGAGAGGCACACACAGAGAGAGGCACACACACACACACACACAGAGAGAGGCACACACACACAGAGAGGCGCACACACACACAGAGAGAGAGGCACACACACACAGAGGAGAGAGGCACACAACAGAGAGAGAGAGAGAGGCCCACACACACACACACAAGAGAGAGAGAGAAAACACACACAACAGAGAGGCACACACACACACAGAGAGAGAGAGGCACACACACACACACAGAGAGAGAGAGGAAACACACACACACACAGAGAGAGAGAGGAACACACACACACAGAGAGAGGAGAGAGGAACACACACACACACGAGAGAGAGGGCACAACACACACACAGAGAGAGGCACACACAAACAGAGAGAGGCACACACCAACAGAGGAGGCAACACACACACAGGAGAGGAGGCACACACACACACACAGAGAGAGAGGCACACACACAAAGAGAGAGAGAGGCACAACACAGAGAGAGAGGCACACACACAGAGAGAGAGGCACACACACACAGAGAGAGAGGCACACGCACACACACACAGAGAGGCACACACACACACAGAGAGGCACACACACACACAAGGCACAACACAACAGAGAGGCGCACACACACACACAGAGAGAGAGGCACACACACAAAGAGAGAGAGAGAGAGGCCACACACACACACCACACACACAGAGAGAGAGAGAGGAACACACACACACACAGAGAGAGGCACACACACAGAGAGGAGAGAGGCACCACACACACACACAGAGAGAGAGAGGAACACACACACAACACCAGAGAGAGAGAGAACACACCACACAAAAAGAGAGGCACACACAACACACAGAGAGAGGCACACACACAGAGAGAGAGAGGCACACACACACACACAGAGGCACACACAGAGAAGGCACAACACACACACACACACAGAGATAGGCACACACACACAGAGAGGCGCACACACCACAAGAGAGAGAGGCACACACACACAGAGAGAGAGGCACACACACAGAGAGAGAGAGAAGGCCCACACACCACAACACACAGAGAGAGAGAGGAACACACACACACAGAGAGGCACACACACACACAGAGAGAGAGAGGCACACACACACAACAGAGAGAAGAGGGAACACACACACACACAAACAGAGAGAGGAACACCACACACACACACACAGAGAGAGAGAACACACAACACGACACACAGAGAGAGGCACACACACACACAGAGAGAGGCACACACACACAAGAGAGGACACACACACAGAAGAGTCACACACACACAACAGAGGAGAGACAACACACACACAGAGAGAGACACACACACACACAGAGAGAGACACACACACACAAGAGAAACACACACACAAGAGAGAGACACACACACACAGAATACACACACACACACAGCGAGAATCACACACACACACACAGAGATGCACACAACACACACAACTCACACACACAGAGAGGCGCACACACAACACAAGAAGAGCCACACACAAGAGAGAGAGAGGACACACACACACACACACACACACAGAATAGAGAACACACACAACCACAGAGAGGACAAACACACACACACAGAGAGGAGACACACCACACCACACAGAGAGAGAAACACCACACACACACACACACAGAGATAGAGAAACACACACACAAGGAGACACACAACACACAGAAGAGACACACACAGAGACCAGGAGCAACACACACAAACAGAACAGACACACACAGAGACACACACACACACACACAGAGTGAGACACAACACACACCTAGAGAGAGAGGCACACACACCAAGAGAGAAGAGAGGCAACCACACACAGAGAGAGAGGCACACACCCAAAGACAGAGAGGTCACACACACGGAAGAGAGAGGCACAACACACACACACACACACACACACACACACACAGAGAGAGAGATTCACACACACACAGAGATATGCCCACACACACACAGAGGCACACACACACACAGAGATAGGCACACACATAGATATATTCACACACACATATATATTCACACACACACATATATATTCACACACACACACACATATATTCACGCACACACACACACACACACACATATATTCGCACACACACATATATATTCACACACACACAAATATATATTCACACACACATATATATTCACACACACACACACACACACATATTCACACACACATATTCACACACACACATATTCACACACGCACACACATATATATATATATATTCACACACACACATATATATATTCACACGCACACACACACATATATTCACACACACACATATATTCACACACACACACATATATTCACACACACACATATATATTCACACACAATCACATATATTCGCGCACACACACACACATATTCACACACACATAGGCACACATATTCACACACACACATACATATTCACACACACACATAGGGACACATATTCACACACACACACACATATTCACACACACACATATTCACACGCACACACAGTCACACACATACACATATATTCACACACACACGCACATATATATTCACACACACACAGACACACACATATATTCTCTCACACACACACACATATAGGGAGGTTTCACGGCAGTCGGGTCACGACCCATGACACGTACTGTTGCTACGCTACACCAAATGGATTAATGGATTACACGCGATGTACTGCATGTAGGCACTTATCATTGTTTCCAACACCATCTTCCAGGGAGGTGGTAACCGCATTTCGTTGTCTCTGGACTGTACACTGACAACGACAATTAAAGTTGAATCTGAATCTGAACGTAGCGGGGCCGTTAAAACCCGCCGAAAATGTCCATTTTTGCGCTGCAAATAATTATGGAAATCGGGATGAGCATGTGAGACATTTAGCCTACTTCAGAATTCCAAAAGTGAGGAGAAATGATGGTAGATAGAAGTGAGATCTGAAGGGACAACAGACAGAGTGCTTAGCGAACATTGGCCGTTTTCTCACTGCATTTCATCAACACTAAAGCATTATTTGTGTTTTTTCTTGATTCCTTTGGCATCTAAAAAGTTTCAGAAGTCATAAATCTGGCTGTATTTTTTATTTTTTTATTTTATTTTTTTTAAATCGCCCATGGTTCTCAAGTAGGTTTTTACGTACAAAATGAAAACGCATCTGAAGAAAAATTTACAGCCAGATTTATCACTTCGGAGAATTTTTAGATACCAAAGGAATCAAGAAAAAACACGAATAATGCCTCACTGTTGATGAAATGCAGTGAGCAAACACGATAATTCCGATATTTACGATTACGATATCTGCACAGCCAATGTTTACCAAGCGCTTTAGCTGCTGTTGTCCCTTCAATTCTCACTTCTCTTTACCTTCATTTCATTTCACGTTTGGAATTCTAAAGTTGGGTACATGTCTCTCACACTTACCCCAACTTCCACAATTTTTTTCAGAGCACAAATTCAACATTTTGGCGGTTTTAACAGATAGGAAAGTACGCGTTTCTTGCATTAATAACATATACTGGAAGTGACGGATGTCTTCCAGATGGATTGAGCGACTCCGTGCGTCAAGTGATATGACCATGTGACCTTACGTGCAACCCGCTATTCACACACACACATATACACACACATTCACGCACACATACATATATATTCACGCACATACATATATATTCACACACACATATATATATATTCACACACACATTCATATATATTCACACACACACACACACATTCACACACACATACATATATGCACACATATATATATATTCACACACACATATATCCACGCACACACACATATATTCACACACACACACACATATATTCACACACACACATATATTCACACACATATATTCACACACACACACACATATTCACACACACACGCACACACACATATTCACATACACACAAACACACACATGTATATTCACACACACACAAACACACACATGTATATTCACACACACACACACATATTCACGTACACACATATTTACACACACACACACATATTCACGTACACACATATACACACACACACACATATTCACAAACACACATACACACACACACATATATTCACACACACACACATATTCACACACACACACACATATATTCACACACACACACACACACATATTCACACACACACACACATATATATTCACACACACACATATATTCACACACACATAGATATTCACACACACATATATATTCACACACTCACATATATTCGCACACACACACACACGCACACATATTCACACACACATATATTTACACACACACACACACACACACACACATCTATTCACACATATATATTCACACACACACACACACATATTCACACACACACACACACATATATTCACGCACACACACACACACACACACACATATATTCGCACACACACATATATATTCACACACACATATATATTCACACACACATATATATTCACACACACACACACACATATTCACACACACACATATTCACACACGCACACACACATATATATATTCACACACACACATATATATATTCACACGCACACACACACATATATTCACACACACACATATATTCACACACACACATATATTCGCACACACACACACATATATATATTCACACACACACATATATATATATATTCACACACACACACACACACACACATATATATATATTAACACACACACACACATATATATATATTCACACACACACACACACATATATATATATTAACACACACACACATATATATTCACACACACACACATATATATTCACACACACACATATATATTCACACACACACATATATATTCACACACACATATATATTCACACACACATATATATTCACACACACATATATATTCACACACACACATATATATATTCACACACACACATATATATATATTCACACACACACATATATATATTCACACACCCACATACATATATTCACACACACTTATATATATATTCACACACACACACACACACATATATATATATATATATATATATTCACACACACACATATATATTCCCACACACACACATATTCACACACACACATATATATATTCACACACATATATATATTCACACACACACACACATATATTCACACACACACACACACATATATTCACGCACACACACACACACATATATTCGCACACACACATATATATATTCACACACACACAAATATATATTCACACACACATATATATTCACACACACACACACACACATATTCACACACACATATTCACACACACACATATTCACGCACGCACACACATATATATATATATATTCACACACACACATATATATATTCACACGCACACACACACACATATATTCACACACACACACATATATTCACACACACACATATATATTCACACACAATCACATATATTCGCGCACACACACACACATATATTCACACACACATATATATATATTCACACACACACACACACATATATTCACACACATATATATTCACACACACACACACACACATATATATTCACACACACACATATATTCGCACACACACACATATACATATTCACACACACACATATATATAGAGGCACACACACTAGGAGAGAGAGAGGCCCACACACCACACACACAGGAGAGAGAGGAACACACACACACACAGAGAGGCACACACACACACACAGAGAGAGAGAGGCACACACACACACACAGAGAGAGAGAGGAACACACACACCACACACGAGAGAGAGCTGGAAACACACACACAAAGAGAGAGAGAGTAACCACACACACACACAGAGAGAGCACACAACACACACAGAGAAGGCACACACACAGATAGAGGCCACACACACACAGAGAGAGATCACACACACACAGAGAGAGAGGCACACACCCACAGAGAGATATAGGCAAATAACACATCAAACACATACACACAAGAGAGAGAGGCACACACACACAGAAGAGTGGCACACCCACAGAGAAGATAGAGGCACACATCACACAAACACACACACACAGGAGAGGGGCACACAGCACATAGAGAAGCTAGGCTCCACACACACACACATATATATATATATATATATTCACACACACACACATATATATATATATATTCACACACACACATATATATTCCCACACACACACATATTCACACACACATATATATTCACACACATATATATTCACACACACATATATATTCACAGCCACACACACACATGTATATATATTCACACACACACACATATATTCACACACACACATATATATATTCACACACACACATTCACACGCACATTCCCACACACACAACACTAAAATACACTGTGTAAAACGAATATTGAAATCCTGCTGTAGAGTCTTTTGCTGAAACAAAATGCTGTAACAAACAAACACACACTTACCATAGACAAAGCAGCAGTAGAGCCTGCTGTCGTCTGTGGCCTAACACAATGCTGCAACAAACAAACACTTACCAGTTCTGTGGCATTGTTCAACAGCTCGTGCATTCCGTCTTCAGCAGGCAACGCCATCTTGCCTCCGACCGGAAATTACGTCATCGCCGCCATCTTGCCTCCGACCGGAAATGACGGCATCGCCGCCATCTTACCGGTCACCGGAAATGACGTCATCGCCGCCATCTTACCGATTGCCGGATATGACGTAATCGACGCCATCTTGCAACCGCCACAATCACAAAATGAGCGCCAATTTTAAATTTAAACACAATTCTGGTCAAATAAAAAGCTTTATTCGTGCTTTATCCGCCTGAAAACGGTTGCAACAAATCCATTTCATTTCTATGAACATTTCAAAGACAATACAGACATCATGCTTTAGTCACTTGAAAACGGTTGCAACCATTTTAAAACCCAAGAGAAACAAATTTGCAAACGCTTTATAACAAATGCATTTTATTTTCAATACACATTCATTTCAAAGACTATATAGATAGACACATTTACAAATGCATTTCATGTTCAATACACATTCATTTCAAAGACAATATAGATAGACAAATTTACAAATGCTTCATGTTCAATACACATTCATTTCAAAGACAATATAGATAGACAAATTTACAAATGAATTTCATGTTCAATGCACATTCACTTCAAAGACAACATAGACAAATTTGCAAACTCTCTCCAACAAAATGCCAAGACACTTCAGACCATGCTGAATGGTGAACAACATACAATACAATACAATACAATACAATTCAATTTATTGTCATTTGGACCCCGTGAGGTCCAAACGAAATGCCGTTTCTGCAGCCATACATTACAACAAATAGACCCAAGACACAACATATTTTACATAAACATCCATCACATTGCTGTGATGGAAGGCCAAAAAAACTTCTCTCTCCACTGCACTCCCCCCCCCCATGTCAGAGTCAAAGTCAAAGCCCCCGGCGGGCGATGGCGAATTGTCCCGTGGCCATTAAACCACGCCGGGTAATGCAAGTTCGCGCACCGGGTCTTGGTGTTAGAGCCCCCGGCGCGCGCTCGCAGCCCGCCGCCATTCCAAGCCGCGCGGGGCGGTGCTGTAAAGCCCCGCTCCAGCAGCTCTTCAACCCCGCAACTCGGGCGGGAGAAGTCGCCGTTGCGGAAGCCCCGAAAAGCGGTCTCCCTCCAGGGACCCGCGGGCTCCCGGTGTCACTGTCCGCCAAACCCGCAGTTGCAGCCACCGAATCTCCGGGGGTCGGGCCGCAGCAGCGTCCACCACAGCTCCACCCGCTCTGGACTCGGCCAGCTCCGCGACGGTGAGGTGAGTGTCGGCACTGGAGCCCCCGGTTTTCCTGTTGGAGGCCGCTCCTCGTTGCAGCCCCAACGACAACGGAGACCCGACAAAGAAAAGGTCGGGTCTCCCGTGCAGGGAGAGATTTAAAAGTTTCCCCCTCCCCCCCACACCACCCCCACCCCCCCACACACATACCCCAACAAAAATAACAAAAACTACATTAAAACATAGACATAAAATAATAAAAACGCAGACGGACTGCAGAGGCCGCTGCTGGCGAGAGCCGCGCCGCCTACCGGATGTGTTAGGCCACATACATATCAATTGGCTGGAAAAGCACATGGAGGGGACTCACCTTGGAGTAGAGCCGCAGCTCAGGGAGCCGTGACCCTTTCACTTCGTGGTCCTGCAGAAAGTGAGTGAAGCAGGACACTTCCGGGTTTTATAGTCCCTCCCCCCCCCCCTGCTTCCAGCGGGGGCAGCAGAGAGAATGGGAAATTTTGTAAAAACATTAATATTTCTGACATCGACGGGAAAAATCCTCGGCATACATGCGGCGGAGGGGGACTCTGAGCGAGGTGGCCCAAAATGACGGCCGTAGGTGGCGGCGTTCTCTCGGAAATCGCAGCACAGATCGCCAAAAGCGGTCAAGAACAGAGTTTTAGTAATATAGATGATACCAGAGAGTAATCCACCATTACACTCTGGTATCTACCATTCAGGTGTAGTGCCAGTAATATGTTTGTGGCTGCAGGAGTCAGTACTTTAGAAGCTATCCTAAGACACCACACGTATAAATTCATTTGCAGGATAAATGACTCTAAAAATGTGCTTATTGTGGCCTTGACAAACATAAGGGTTAGCACTACACGCTACGGATCCCAGCTGTGGAGACACTGGTATCGTTGTCTCGTTGTAGGACATTGATCATCTTTTAATCTGGATTTTTAACTTAAGTATTGTGGGTTTCAAAAATATATAAATTATGATGTTTTTATGTGATATACCATGATATTATATATATTTATGATATTTGACATGCAATGCATTTTTAATGTAATGTTGCCCCTTGTCTGGACCTTGAGTCCGTAATAAGTTTATTATTATATTATATTATATATGCTCTGATTTATAAAGGCCAGCACACCAAAATCTTTATTTACCACCCTATCTACATGAGATTACACCTTCAGGGAACTACGCACAGCTATTCCCAGATCCCTCTGTTCAACTGCATTCCTCAATTCGCTACCATTTACAATGTACGTCCTATTTTGATTTGTCCTGCCAAGATGTAGCACCTCACACTTATCAGCATTAAACGCCATCTGCCATCTTTCAGACCACTCTTCTAAATGGCCTATATCTCTCTGTAGACTTTGAAAATCTACTTCATTGTCCACAACAACACCAATCTTAGCATAATTTGCATACTTACTAATCCAATTTATCACACCATCATCCAGATCATTGATGTACATGACAAACAACAGTGGACCCAACACTGATCCCTGAGGCACTTCACTCGTCACCTGCCTCCAACCTGACAAACAGTTATCCACCATTACTCTCTGGCATCTCCCATTCAGCCACTGTTGAATCCATCTTGCTACTCCACTATTATTACCCAACAATTGAACCTTCTTAACAAACCTTCTATGTGGAACCTTGTCAAAGCCCTTGCTGAAGTCCATATTGCAGTATGCAAAATTCTTAAGGTGGAAAGGCTAGATGCAGGAAGATTGCTCCCGATGTTGGGGAAGTCCAGGACACGGGGTCACAGCTTAAGGATAAGGGGGAAATCCTTTAAAACCGAGATGAGAAGAACTTTTTTTCACACAGAGAGTGGTGAATCTCTGGAACTCTCTGCCACAGAGGGTAGTCGAGGCCAGTTCATTGGCTATATTTAAGAGGGAGTTAGATGTGGCCGTTGTGGCTAAGGGGATCAGAGGGTATGGAGAGAAGGCAGGTACGGGATACTGAGTTGGATGATCAGCCATGATCATATTGAATGGCGGTGCAGGCTCGAAGGGCCGAATGGCCTACTCCTGCACCTAATTTCTATGTTTATATGTTTCTATCACGATAATCCAACAGTGTGTCATTCGAATAGAACTACCCCACGGTGTGTCACTCCATCAGTGCTATTTCATTCCAGCAGCGCTGCCCTATGGTGTCACTTCCATCAATACTACCCATAGAATGTCAGTCCATCTGTACTACCCCACGGTGTGTCATTCTATCAGCACAACCCACAATTTGCCACATCATCAGTACCACCCCATATTTTGTCACTTCATCAGTACCACCCCACAGTTTGTCACTCTATCAGTACAACCATCACAGTGTCTCTCTCCATCAGTAACACCACAGTGTGCCACTCCATCAGTACCACCGCAGTGTGTCACTCCATCAATAATACCCCACAGTGAGTCACTGCGTCAGTACCACCACCGTGTGTCACTCCATTAGTACCACAACAGTGTGTCCCTCCATCAGAACCACCACAGTGTGTCACTCCATCAGTACCACCACAGTGTGTCCCTCCATCAGAACCACCACAGTGTGTCACTACATCAGTACCACCACAGTGTGTCCCTCCATCAGAACCAGCACAGTGTGTCACTCCATCAGAACCACCACAATGTGTCACTACATCAGTACCACCACAGTGTGTCCCTCCATCAGACCCACCATAGTGTGTCACTCCATCAGTACCACCAGAGTGTGTCACTCCATCAGTGCCACCAGAGTGTGTCACTACATCAGTAACACCACAGTGAGTCACTGGTCAGGTCTGACCCATTTTTGTCCCTGGAATTTGACATTGCCTTGCTGAGTTAAACGGATTGAAGGAAATCAGATAAACAACATGAGGTGGAGAGCTGGATCTGATGGAGATTGAAACAATATTCTCCTTGCTGGAACAATGCCGCCGCTCCCAATTTCCATCCCTCAGTATCTATCGCACCAATTCCCAGTCTTTGGAGTTTCTCAATCAATTCCCTGAATAAATCACAACCTGTCTCAGCAGGGATTTCACTCGGCTGATGTCATCTGTTAGCGAATCATTTCAAAATCTCTATTTTTAAAATCTGTTGAAACTTCTCTATCCCGGTGGAGACGGAAAATTGTATAAAATCTCCAGGAATGTTCTGCCTCAGCATTTCATTCCGAGACATTACCGGTAGCTCACGTGGACACGTCGCTGGGCGGAGAAAATGGGGGTAAAGTATTGGGAATATTTAGACGTGGAGAAAATCCTGTACGTGATCATTGCTGCCGTTCGAGTCCCTGGTAAGTGAGCAGAACAATTCAAGTTTTATAACTCCGTGTTTTAACTGGTGTTGCCCTGATTACCATCATGTTACAAGTTCCCAACTGATGATCGTTGTACAAGAATGTGTGAAGAATATCAATGATCTCAGTGAAATATTTTTAAATTAATGCTGTGATTTTCTTATTTTCAGACATCTGAAACTAACCCTCTTTCTCTCACTGCTGCCGGGACCCACTAGAATGTTGTTCTTGCATACAGTGGGACCTTGCCCAGAGTTGTCCCACGGCTCGGGGCATGCAGCTCTCCGGGACGGTGTTCACATTGTGAAGTTCACTTTTTTTGAGTTATTGATCAGAGTGAACACCCGCTCCTGTGGACACTGTGTCTCACTGTGGAATCTGTCTGTCACAGTTGGATTTAACCGCCTGTTGGTCAATAATTGGATCGATCTCCTCCACCAGTGGCCGCGGAACTACCGGCGTGTGTGTGTTGTTACTGAACTGAACTCACTGTGGAATGAATCCATTAACGGAGCTACTGCTGCTGTCGGATTCTAAGTTGTCCCTGCCTTCCTTCTGGAAGCCTCCCTCCTCGGCCCCATCAGTTGCCGAATTCCCAGAGCCCTGGTTAAACGCGGCCGGCCCTTCACGGTTAAGTCAGTCTGTGAACGCGGCCCCATCAGAGACTGTGAGCAGGGTGAACTATAGAAAGGACCATTGCGCCTATTGTAGCGGGTGGCTGCTCGTTCCCTCCCCGCTCTTTACCCCACCCTTCGACTGATCTCTTGTTCCCTGAAGCAGGCAGGTCGGGCACAGTCGGAGCCGGCTCTGACATGGTTAAACGTGCAGCAGCCGTGCACCGACTCCAACACTCCTGATCTTGAGCTGAAACTCGAGCCGGTGTTCGAGCCGGAGACGTGTTGAGTAAATGACCAGTGTCCGTTTCCTTGTCTTCCCGCAGTGAATTTAGTGGCGATTGTGATCCTGTCTCGGGGGAAGTGCGGCCTCTCCACCTGCACCACTCGCTACCTGGTGGGCATGGCAGCGGCCGATCTACTGGTCCTGGTCACCGAGGTCATTTTGTATCGGCTCCGATATCAATACTTTTATTGGACTTTCCTGTCCATCACCCCTGTGTGCAGTGGTAACGAGGTACTTGCGTTTGCAGCTACAGACTGTTCTGTCTGGTTCACCGTCACTTTCACGTGTGACCGCTTTGTCGCCATTTGTTGCCAGAAGCTGAAAACTAAATATTGCACCGGGAAAACGGCGGCTGCGGTTCTGGCAACAGCCGGCGTTCTGCTCTGTGTGAAAAACGTTCCCCGCTACTTCACACGGGAACCCGAGATAATCATCGACAATGTCCCGTTGGACTGTATCACGATAGACAGTTATTTCACTAACCCCGGGTGGGTGGCATTTGACTGGTTCGACACGGTTTTAACTCCGCTCCTCCCTTTCGCTGTAATCCTGCTGCTCAACGCTCTGACAGTACGCCACATTATAGTGGCCAGTCGGGTCCGTAAGGGGCTGAGGGGTGAGAGCAAGGTGGAGAACCGCAGTGACCCGGAGATGGAGAGCAGGAGGAGGTCTATCGTTTTACTCTGCACCATCTCCGGCAGTTTCATCCTCCTGTGGCTGACGAAGGTTGTAGAATTCGTCTATTATCAGATCACAGGGATTGGAAATGACATGAATGATTCTCAATATATCTTTAACAACGTCGGGTTTTTGCTGAGTAATCTCAGCTGCTGCACCAACACATTTATTTACACGGTGACGCAGTCCAAGTTCAGGGAGCAGGTGAAGAGCGCGGTGAAATATACACTTACCTCAGTGCTTCGACCCATTCATAAATCCGCGCCCTGAGCGCATCCATCCCAGAGGTGGCCGCAGTCTCTCCGCTCCGGGCTCCGGTTCCTGACATTCACCGCCGGAGCCAAGAAAGAGGGAGTAGCTGCCAAAAGTTGACTGGAAAGATACCCTAGCAGGGATGAGAGAGAGTGGAACAACAATGGCAGGTGGTTCTGGGAATAGAAACATAGACATAGAAACATAGAAATTAGGTGCAGGAGTAGGCCATTCGGCCCTTCGAGCCTGCACCGCCATTCAATATGATCATGGCTGATCATCCAACTCAGTATCCCGTACCTGCCTTCTCTCAATACCCTCTGACCCCTTTAGCCACAAGGGCCACATCTAACTCCCTCTTAAATATAGCAAATGAACAGGCCTCAACTACCCTCTGTGGCAGAGCGTTTCAGAGATTCACCACTCTCTGTGTGAAAAAAGTTGTTCTCATCTCGGTTTTAAAGAATTTCCCCCTTATCCTTAAGCTGTGACCCCTTGTCCTGGACTTCCCCAACATCGGGAACAACCTTCCTGCATCTAGCCTATAGACAACAACCACCGCTTTATCCTCATCAATTTGCCTCTTCAAAAAATTCAAGAAGTTTAGTCAAACATGACCTTCCAGGCACAAATCCATGTTGACTGTTCCTAATCCACCTGTTCATCCAGATGATCATATATATTATCTCTAAGTACAATACAACAATACAATACAATACAATTCAATTTATTGTCATTTGGACCCCTTGAGGTCCAAACGAAATGTCGTTTCTGCAGTCATACATTACAAACAAATAGACCCAAGACACAACATAATTTACATAAACATCCATCACATTGCTGTGATGGAAGGCCAAAAAAACTTATCTCTCCACTGCACTCTCCCCCCCCCCCCCCCCCCCCCCGATGTCAGATTCAAAGTCAAAGCCCCCGGCTGGCGATGGCGATTGTCCCGCGGCCATTAAAGCCACGCCGGGTGATGCAAGGCCGCATACCGGGTTCTTGATGTTAGAGCCCCCAGCGTGCGCTCGCAAAGTCCCGCAGCCATTCCAAGCCGCGCGGGGCGATGATGTAGGCCCCGCTCCAGGAGCTCTTCAACCCCGCAACTCGGGCGGGAGAAGTCGCCGTTGCGGGAGCCCTGAAAAGCGGTCTCCCTCCAGGGACCCGCGGGCTCCCGGTGCCGCCGTCCGCCAAACCCGCAGTTGCAGCCACCGAATCTCCGGGGGTCGGGTCGCAGCAGCGTCCACCACAGCTCCACCCGCTCCGGACTCGGCCAGCTCCGCGACGGTGAGGTGAGTAGTCGGCACCAGAGCCCCCGGTCTTCCTGTTGGAGGCCGCTCCTCGTCGCAGCCCCAACGACAACGGACCCGACAAAGAAAAGGTCGGGTCTCCCGTGCAGGGAGAGATTTAAAAGTTACACCCTTATCCCACACACATACCCCAACAAAAAATAACAAAAACTACATAAAAACAAAGACATAAAATAATAAAAACGCAGACGGACTGCAGAGGCCGCTGCTGACGAAAGTCGCGCCGCCCACCTTTCCATTAATGTTCCCATCACTGACGTCAAACTAACAGGTCTATAATTGCAAGGTTTATTCTTAGAACCCTTTTTAAACAATGGAACAACATGCGCAGTACGCCAATCCTCCGGCACTATTCCTGTTTTTAATGACATTTGAAAGACTTCTGTCATAGCCCCTGCTATTTCTACACTAACTTCTCTCAATGTCCTAGGGACTAGCCTGTCAGAATCTGGAGCCTTATACACTTTTATATTTTTCAAAAGTGTCTGTACTTCCTCTTCTTTGATCTTCATAGTTTCCATAGCTACTCTACGTGTTCCCTTACCTCACACAATTCACTATATTTCTCCTTGGTGAATACCGAAGAAAATTTATTGTTCAATATCTCCCCATATCTTTTGGCTCTGCAGATAGGTGTCCACTCTAATAATAATAATAATACATTTTATTTATGGGCGCCTTTCAAGAGTCTCAAGGACACCTTTCAAAAAATTAGCAAGTAGAGGAGAAACATGTAAGCGGAATGAAATAAATAGTAGAGACATGACTAGTACACAAATTAAAGACAGAATTCAATTCAAAACACAATATGAGGCAATTCAAGCACAGATGAAAAGGGAGGGGGACGTGGGGCTAAGGATAGGCAGAGGTGAAGAGATGGGTCTTGAGGCGGGACTGGAAGATGGCGAGGGACACGGTATTGCGGATCAGTTGGGGGAGGGAGTTCCAGAGCCTGGGAGCTGCCCTGGAGAAGGCTCTGTCCCCAAAACTGCGGAGGTTGGACTTGTGGATGGAGAGGAGACCGGCTGATGTGGATCTCAGGGACCGTGAGGGTTGGTAGGGGGAGCGGAGGTCAGTGAGATATGGGGGGCCAGATGGTGGAGGGCTTTGTAGGTGAGGACCAGGATTTTGTAGGTGTTCCGGTGGGAGAAGGGAAGCCAGTGAAGTTGTTTGAGGACTGGAGTGATGTGATGCCAGGATTTGGTGTGGGTGATGAGTCGGGCGGCTGCGTTCTGGACCAGTTGGAGTCGGTTGATGTACGTGGAGCTGATGCCAAGGAGAAGTGAGTTGCAGTAGCCTAGTCGGGAGGAGATGAAGGCATGGACGAGTCTTTCAGCAGCGGGAGGTGTGAGAGAGGGTCTGATTTTGGCGATGTTGCGGTGGTGTAAGAAGGAGGTTTTAATGACATGGCGGATGTGAGGCTCAAGGGAGTGGGTGGAATCAAAGCTCACGCCAAGGTTGCGGGCCTGGGGAGATGGGGAGACAGTGGTGCCGTCGATGGTGAGAGTGGGGTTATTGATTTTGCTGAGTGTGGATTTGGAGCCAATGAGGAGGAATTCTGTTTTATTGCTGTTGAGTTTGAGGAAGTTATGTTGCATCCAGGTTTTTATAGCTGACAAACAGGTGTTGATATGGGAGAGGGGGAGGGGGGGGGGTTGTGGGGGGATTTGGTGCCGAGGTAGATCTGGGTGTCATCGGCGTAACAGTGGAAGTCCAGGTTGAAGTGCCGGAGTATCTGACCAAGGGGGTCTGATCAGTAGTTCTGACTCTGACTCTCTAATGGACCAATTTTTATCAATACACCGAAGTTTGTCACTCCATCAGTACTATCCTACAGAGTGCCACTCCATCAGCCCAGTCACACAGTGTCAGTCCATCATTACTATACCACAGTGTCACCCCGTCAGTCCTATCCCACAGTATGCCATTACATTTGTACTTACGCACAGTGCGTCACTTGATCAATACTACACCGCAGTGTATCACTCCATCTGTAATAGTCCACAGTGTGACACACTAACAGCACTACCCCACAATATGTTAGTACATCAGTGCTAACCCCCAGTGTGTCAATCCTTCCATACCATCTCACATTGTGTCTCTCCATCAGTACTATCCCACCGTGTGTCACTCAATGAGCACTGCCTCACAGCGCATCAGTCCATCAGTACTCCCACTCTGAATGCCATTACGTCAGTGCTATCCTAGATTATGTCACTCCATCAGTACGACAACGCACTGAGTCTATTCATCAGTACCACCCCACAGAGTGGCACTTCATCAGAACCAACCCACAGTATGCCTCTCCATCAGAAATACACTACAGTGTGTGACCCCTTCAGGACTGCTCCACAGTGTGAAATTCCAGCAGTACCACTCCACAGCATGTCACTACATCAGTACTACTACACTGTGTGTAATTCCATCAGTAATAGCCCACAGTGTGTGAGCACTTCAGTACTACTCCACAGCGTGTGACTCCATCAGTACTACACAATGTGTCACACCATCAGTTATACCCCACTGTTTGTTACTCCATGAGAACCTCCCCACAATGTGTCACCATCAGAAATACCTGTCAGGTTATCATTGCAGCAATTTTATCCCACACTATGTTGCTCCATCACTACTACCACAAAGTGCGTCCCTCAGTCAGAACTACTCAAGGATATGTCATACATCAGTACAACCCCACAGTGTGTCACCCCTTCAATACTACTCCACATTGTGTTGCTCCATCAGCACTATACCAAACTATGTCACTCCACCCCAATGTAGCCAATGTTGGGCGAGTCCAGAACAAGGGGCCACAGTCTAAGAATAAAGGGGAGGTCATTTAAGACTGAGGTGAGAATTTTTTTTTCACCCAGAGAGTTGTGAATTTATGTAATTCCCTTCCACCGAGGGCAGTGGAGGCCAAGTCACTGGATGGATTTAAGAGAAAATTAGATAGAGCTCTAGGGATTATTGGAGTCAATGGATATGGGGAGAAGGCAGACACGGATTATTGATATTGGACGATCAGTCATGGTCGCAATGAATGGCGGCGCTGGCTCAAAGGGCCGAATGGCCTCCTCCTGCTATTTTCTATGTTTCTATGTTTCTATCAGGACAACCACAGAGCGTGGTGTCCTGGGTCTCCTGCATTGTCAGTGGGGCCCAGCGCGGATTGGAGGAACAGCACCTCATATTTCGCTTGTGTTGGTAACACACCAGCGGTATGAACATTGACTTCTCTATCATAACGTAGCACTTGTTTTCCATCTTTCTGCATCCTCGTCCCCATCCTAGTTGGCCCACCAGCTTTACCGTCTACGACTACATTCTATCTCTGTCCCGCCAACTCCTGTGACATCAGTCTGAAGAAGGATCTCGCCCCGAAACATCACCCATTCCTTCTCTCCAGTGATGCTGCCTGTCCCGCTGATTTACTGCAGCATTTTGTGTATATTTACTCTACAGTGACACTCCATTTGTGCTATCATAAATTGTATCTATTCATCAGTACTACATGTGTACCACTCCAAAATATTTCACTCCATCAGTAATGCGCCATAGTGTGTCACTCCATCAGTATTACCCCACAGTGTGTCACTCCATCAATGCTCCCCTCGGCGAGTCACTCCATCAGTATTACCCCACAGTGTGTAATTGCATCTGTACTAATACACAGGGTATTAATCCATCAGTACCACCCCAACCTGTTTGTCACTTCAAATGTAGTGTCCCAGAGTGTCACTCCATCAGTACGTCCCCAAAGTGTCACACCATCAGTATTACTCCTCAGTGTCATTCCATCACTGCTACCCCGCAGTGTTTCCCTCCATCAATACTACCATAGAATGTGGCACTACATCAGTACTACCCCAAAGAGTGTCCCTCCATCAACACTACCTTAGAATGTACCATTACATGAGTATGTGTCTCTCTATCAGTACTACAACACTATATGTCATTTTATCCGCAAGTGGCGGCGCTGTTGACAGCTGCGGCTCGCCTGCAGTCCGTCTGTTTTTACTTTTGTTGTAGTTTTCTTTTGTCTTGTTTTAGTTACATTTTAGTTTATTAGGTTGTGCATATGTGTGTATGTGTGTGTGTGGGGAGGGGGGTGCAACATGTTTTTTGTCTCTTCCTTCGGGGGAATGCGACTCCTGTCGTATCCCCCCTTCTCTGCATCCGTCTGCGCTGAGGCCTAATGGCGGAGCTGGCGGCCTCCAACTGCGAACGACCTCGAGGCTCCGGAGGAAGAGCCAGCCAGGACTTACCAACTGGCCGAATTCGGAGCTGAGGCGGTGTTCCGGTGGCGGTGGCCCGGCTTCGGGGCTGAGGCGACGACCTGAATTCGGGGCTCGGCCGCGAGCCCAGTGGACGACATCGTCCGGAGCTCGCGGGTCACATGTTTTTCCAGAGCTCCCGCAAATACAGCTGCGTCCGCTGGACTGGAGGGCGACATCTTCGGCAACTTGTACCACCCCGGGCCACGGAGCTTGAACTGGCCCGTTCGCGGAGCTCGGTTGAGCCGCGGGACTTATTCACCATCACACGGTGGGGTCACAACAACGGAAGCCTGTATCTCCTCAGCGCAGAGGGAGAACAAGGAGGGAAGAGACAGAGACTTTAAGACTTTTGCCTCCATCACTGTGAGTAGGTGCCTGGTGAACTCATTGTGTAGATGTTAATTTGTGTTTATTGTATGTTTTGTTTTTTCTTCTTATATGTATGACTGCAGGCAACGAAATTTCGTTCAGACCGAATGGTCTGAATGACAATAAAGGAATCCAATCCAATCCAATCCAATCCATCAGGACTACCCCACAGTGTGTCAACTCATAGGTACTAGCACAAAGTGTCATTATTTCAGTGCTACCCCACAGCGTGTCATTACATCATTATAGCCGCAATGTGTTACTCCATCACATACTCCATCCATGTTAGCTTTCATAGCAAAAGGATTTGAGTATAGGAGCAGGGTGGTTCTACTGCAGTTGTACAGGGTCTTGGTGAGACCACACCTGGAGTATTGCGTACAGTTTTGGTCTCCAAATCTGAGGAAGGACATTATTGCCATAGAGGGAGTGCAGAGAAGGTTCACCAGGCTGATTCCTGGGATGTCAGGACTGTCTTATGAAGAAAGACTGGATAGACTTGGATTATACTCTCTAGAATTTAGGAGATTGAGAGGGGATCTTATAGAAACTTACAACATTCTTAAGGGGTTGGACAGGCTGGATGCAGGAAGATTGCTCCCGATGTTGGGGAAGTCCAGGACAAGGGGTCACAGCTTAAGGATAAGGGGGAAATCCTTTAAAACCGAGATTAGAAGAACTTTTTTTCACACAGAGAGTGGTGAATCTCTGGAACTCCCTGCCAGAGAGGGTAGTCGAGGGCAGTTCATTGGCTATATTTAAGAGGGAGTTAGATGTGGCCCTTGTGGCTAAGGGGATCAGAGGGTATGGAGAGAAGGCAGGTACGGGATACTGAGTTGGATGATCAGCCATGATCATATTGAATGGCGGTGCAGGATCGAAGGGCCGAATGGCCTACTCCTGCACCTAATTTCTATGTTTCTATGTTTCTATCACGATAATCCCACAGTGTGTCATTCGAATAGAACTACCCCACGGTGTGTCACTCCATCAGTGCTATTTCATTCCAGCAGCGCTGCCCTATGGTGTCACTTCCATCAATACTACCCATAGAATGTCAGTCCATCTGTACTACCCCACGGTGTGTCATTCTATCAGCACAACCCACAATTTGCCACATCATCAGTACTACCCCATATTTTGTCACTTCATCAGTACCACCCCACAGTTTGTCACTCTATCAGTACAACCGTCACAGTGTGTCTCTCCATCAGTAACACCACAGTGTGCCACTCCATCAGTACCACCGCAGTGTGTCACTCCATCAATAATACCCCACAGTGAGTCACTGCGTCAGTACCACCACCGTGTGTCACTCCATTAGTACCACAACAGTGTGTCCCTCCATCAGAACCACCACAGTGTGTCCCTCCATCAGAACCACCACAGTGTGTCACTCCATCAGTGCCACCAGAGTGTGTCACTACATCAGTAACACCACAGTGAGTCACTGGTCAGGTCTGACCCATTTTTGTCCCTGGAATTTGACATTGCCTTGCTGAGTTAAACGGATTGAAGGAAATCAGATAAACAACATGAGGTGGAGAGCTGGATCTGATGGAGATTGAAACAATATCCTCCTTGCTGGAACAATGCCGCCGCTCCCAATTTCCATCCCTCAGTATCTATCGCACCAATTCCCAGTCTTTGGAGTTTCTCAATCAATTCCCTGAATAAATCACAACCTGTCTCAGCAGGGATTTCACTCGGCTGATGCCATCTGTTAGCGAATCATTTCAAAATCTCTATTTTTAAAATCTGTTGAAACTTCTCTATCCCGGTGGAGACGGAAAATGGTATAAAATCTCCAGGAATGTTCTGCCTCAGCATTTCATTCCGAGACATTACCGGTAGCTCACGTGGACACGTCGCTGGGCGGAGAAAATGGGGGTAAAGTATTGGGAATATTTAGACGTGGAGAAAATCCTGTACGTGATCATTGCTGCCGTTCGAGTCCCTGGTAAGTGAGCAGAACAATTCAAGTTTTATAACTCCGTGTTTTAACTGGTGTTGCCCTGATTACCATCATGTTACAAGTTCCCAACTGATGATCGTTGTACAAGAATGTGTGAAGAATATCAATGATCTCAGTGAAATATTTTTAAATTAATGCTGTGATTTTCTTATTTTCAGACATCTGAAACTAACCCTCTTTCCCTCACTGCTGCCGGGACCCACTAGAATGTTGTTCTTGCATACAGTGGGACCTTGCCCAGAGTTGCCCCACGGCTCGGGGCAGGCAGCTCTCCGGGACGGTGTTCACATTGTGAAGTTCACTTTTTTTGAGTTATTGATCAGAGTGAACACCCGCTCCTGTGGACACTGTGTCTCACTGTGGAATCTGTCTGTCACAGTCGGATTTAACCGCCTGTTGGTCAATAATTGGATCGATCTCCTGCACCAGTGGCCGCGGATCTACCGGCGTGTGTGTGTTGTTACTGAACTGAACTCACTGTGGAATGAATCCATTAACGGAGCTACTGCTGCTGTCGGATTCTAAGTTGTCCCTGCCTTCCTTCTGGAAGCCTCCCTCCTCGGCCCCATCAGTTGCCGAATTCCCAGAGCCCTGGTTAAACGCGGCCGGCCCTTGACGGTCAAATCAGTCTGTGAACGCGGCCCCATCAGAGACTGTGAGCAGGGTGAATTATAGAAAGGACCATTGCGCCTATTGTAGCGGGTGGCTGCTCGTTCCCTCCCCGCTCTTTACCCCACCGTTCGACTGATCTCTTGTTCCCTGAAGCAGGCAGGTCGGGCACAGTCGGAGCCGGCTCTGACATTGTTAAACGTGCAGCAGCCGTGCACCGACTCCAACACTCCTGATCTTGAGCTGAAACTCGAGCCGGTGTTCGAGCTGGAGACGTGTTGAGTAAATGACCAGTGTCTGTTTCCTTGTCTTTCCGCAGTGAATTTAGTGGCGATTGTGATCCTGTCTCGGGGAAAGTGCGGCCTCTCCACCTGCACCACTCGCTATCTGGTGGGCATGGCAGTGGCCGATCTACTGGTCCTGATCACCGAGGTCATTTTGTATCGGCTCCGAAATCAATGCTTTTATTGGACTTTCCTGTCCATCACCCCTGTGTGCAGTGTTAACGAGGTACTTGCGTTTGCAGCTACAGACTGTTCTGTCTGGTTCACCGTCACTTTCACGTTTGATCGCTTTGTCGCCATTTGTTGCCAGAAGCTGAATACTAAATATTGCACCGGGAAAACTGCGGCTGCGGTTCTGGCAACAGCCGGCGTTCTGCTCTGTGTGAAAAACGTTCCCCGCTACTTCACACGGGAACCCGAGATAATCATCGACAATGTCCCGTGGGACTGTATCACGATAGACAGTTATTTCACTAACCCCGGGTGGGTGGCATTTGACTGGTTCGACACGGTTTAAATCCGCTCCTCCCTTTCGTTGTAATCCTGCTGCTCAACGCTCTGACAGTGCGCCACATTAGAGTGGCCAGTCGGGTCCGTAAGGGGCTGAGGGGTGAGAGCAAGGTGGATAACCGCAGTGACCCGGAGATGGAGAGCAGGAGGAGGTCTATGGTTTTACTCTTCACCATCTCCGGCAGTTTCATCCTCCTGTGGCTGACGACGGTTGTAGAATTCGTCTATTATCAGATCACAGGAATTGGAAATGACGTGAATGATTCTCAATATATCTTTAACAACGTCGGGTTTTTGCTGAGTAATCTCAGCTGCTGCACCAACACATTTATTTACACGGTGACGCAGTCCAAGTTCAGGGAGCATGTGAAGAGCGCGGTGAAATATACACTTACCTCAGTGCTTCGACCCATTCATAAATCCGCGCCCTGAGCGCATCCATCCCAGAGGCGGCCGCAGTCTCTCCGCTCCGGGCTCCGGTTCCTGACATTCACCGCCGGAGCCAAGAAAGAGGGAGTAGCTGCCAAAAGTTGACTGGAAAGATACCCTAGCAGGGATGAGAGAGAGTGGAACAACAATGGCAGGTGGTTCTGGGAATAGAAACATAGACATAGAAACATAGAAATTAGGTGCAGGAGTAGGCCATTCGGCCCTTCGAGCCTGCACCGCCATTCAATATGATCATGGCTGATCATCCAACTCAGTATCCCGTACCTGCCTCCTCTCAATACCCTCTGACCCCTTTAGCCACAAGGGCCACATCTAACTCCCTCTTAAATATAGCCAACGAACTGGCCTCAACTACCCTCTGTGGCAGAGAGTTCCAGAGATTCACCACTCTCTGTGTGAAAAAAGTTGTTCTCATCTCGGTTTTAAAGGATTTCCCCCTTATCCTTAAACTGTGACCCCTTGTCCTGGACTTCCCCAACATCGGGAACAATCTTCCTGCATCTAGCCTGTCCTAACCCTTAAGAATTTTGTAAGTTTCTATAAGATCCCCTCTCAATCTCCTAAATTCTAGAGAGTATAAACCAAGTCGATCCAGCATTTCTTCATAAGACAGTCCTGACATCCCAGGAATCAGTCTGGTGAACCTTCTCTGCACTCCCTCTATGGCAATAATGTCCTTCCTCAGAATTGGAGACAAAAACTGTACGCAATACTCCAGGTGTGGTCTCACCAAGACCCTGTACAACTGCAGTAGAACCTCCCTGCTCCTATACTCAAATCCTTTTGCTATGAAAGCTAACATACCATTCGCTTTCATCACTGCCTGCTGCACCTGCATGCCTACTTTCAATGACTGGTGTACCATGACACCCAGGTCTCGCTGCATCTCCCCTTTTCCTAATCGGCCACCATTTAGATAAAAGTCTGCTTTTCTGTTTTTGCCACCAAAATGGATAACCTCACATTTATCCACATTATACTGCATCTGCCAAACATTTGACCACTCACCCAGCCTATCCAAGTCACCTTGCAGTCTCCTAGCATCCTCCTCACAGCTAACACTGCCCTCTGTCTTAGTGTCATCCGCAAACTTGGAGATATTACCTTCAATTCCCTCATCCAGATCATTAATATATATTGTAAATAGCTGGGGTCCCAGCACTGAGCCTTGCGGTACCCCACTAGTCACTGCCCGCCATTGTGAAAAGGACCCGTTTACTCCTACTCTTTGCTTCCTCTTTGCCAACCAGTTCTCTATCCACATCAATACTGAACCCCCAATGCCGTGTGCTTTAAGTTTGTATACTAATCTCTTATGTGGGACCTGGTCGAAAGCCTTATGGAAGTCCAGATACACCACATCCACTGGTTCTCCCCTATCCACGCTACTAGTTACATCCTCGAAAAATTCTATAAGATTCGTCAGACATGATTTACCTTTCGTAAATCCGTGCTGACTTTGTCCAATGAATTCACCACTTTCCAAATGTGCTGCTATCCCATCTTTAATAACTGACTAGCAGTTTCCCCACTACCGATGTTAGACTAACTAGTCTGTAATTCCCCGTTTTCTCTCTCCCTCCCTTCTTAAAAAGTGGGGTTACGTTTGCTACCCGCCAATCCTCAGGAACTACTCCAGAATCTAAAGAGTTTTGAAAGATTATTACTAATGCATCCACTATTTCTGGAGCTACTTCCTTAAGTACTCTGGGATGCACCTTATCTGGCCCTGGGGATTTATCGGCCTTTAATCCATTCAAATTACCCAACACCACTTCCCGACTAACCAAGATTTCACTCAATTCCTCCAACTCCTTTGACCCGCAGTCCCCTGCTATTTCCGGCAGATTATTTATGTCTCCCTTAGTGAAGACGGAACCAAAGTACTTATTCAATTGGTCCGCCATATCCTTGTTCCCCATTATCAACTCACCCGTTTCTGACTGCAAGGGACCTACATTTGTTTTAACTAATCTCTTTTTTTTCACATACCTATAAAAACTTTTGCAGTCAGTTTTTATGTTCCCTGCCAGTTTTCTTTCATAATCTATTTTTCCGTTCCTAATTAAGCCCTTTGTCCTCCTCTGCTGGTCTCTGAATTTCTCCCAGTCCTCTGGTATGCTGCTTTTTCTGGCTAATTTGCACGCATCATCCTTCGTTTTGATACTATCCCTGATTTCCCTTGTTATCCACGGATGCACAACCTTCCCTGATTTATTCTTTTGCCAAACTAGGATGAACAATTTTGTAGTTCATCCATGCAGTCTTTAAATGTCTTCCATTGCATATCCACCGTCAACCCTTTTAGAATTAATTGCCAGTCAATCTTGACCAATTCACGTCTCATACCATCAAATTTACCTTTCTTTAAGTTCAGAACCATTGTTTCTGAATTAACAATGTCACTCTCCATCTTAATGAAGAACTCAACCATATTATGGTCACTCTTGCCCAAGGGGGCACGTACAACAAGACTGCTAACTAACCCTTCCTCATTACTCAATACCCAGTCTAAAATAATAATAATAATAATAATAATGGATGGGATTTATATAGCGCCTTTCTAATACTCAAGGCGCTTAATAGCCTTGATAGCCTGCTCTTTCGTTGGCTCCTCTACATCTTGATTTAGATAACTATCCCGCATACATTCCAAGAAATCCTCTTCCTCAGCACCCCTGCCAATTTGATTCACCCATTCTATATGTAGATTGAAGTCACCCATATAACCATATAACAATTACAGCACGGAAACAGGCCATCTCGGCCCTACAAGTCCGTGCCGAACAACTTTTTTCCCTTAGTCCCACCTGCCTGCACTCAAACCATAACCCTCCATTCCCTTCTCATCCATATGCCTTTCCAATTTATTTTTAAATTATACCAACGAACCTGCCTCCACCACTTCCACTGGAAGCTCATTCCACACAGCTACCACTCTCTGAGTAAAGAATTTCCCCCTCATGTTACCCCTAAACTTCTGTCCCTTAATTCTGAAGTCATGTCCTCTTGTTTGAATCTTCCCTATTCTCAAAGGGAAAAGCTTGTCCACATCAACTCTGTCTATACCTCTCATCATTTTAAAGACCTCTATCAAGTCCCCCCTTAACCTTCTGCGCTCCAGAGAATAAAGACCTAACTTATTCAACGTATCTCTGCAACTTCGTTGTTGAAACCTAGGCAACATTCTAGTAAATCTCCTCTGTACTCTCTCTATTTTGTTGACATCCTTCCTATAATTGGGCGATCAAAATTATACACCATACTCCAGATTTGGTCTCACCAATGCCTTGTACAATTTTAACATTACATCCCAGCTTCTATGCTCAATGCTCTGATTTATAAAAGCTAGCACAGCAAAAGCTTTCTTTACCACCCTATCTATATGAGATTCCACCTTCAAGGAACTATGCACGGTTATTCCCAGATCCCTCTGTTCAACAGTATTCTTCAATTCCCTACCATTTACCATGTACGTCCTATTTTGATTTGTCCTGCCAAGGTGTAGCACCTCGCATTTATCAGCATTTATCAGCCTCCACCATTAAACAGCATTAAACAGCCATCCACCATTACCCTCTGGCTTCTCCCATTCAGCCACTGTTGAATCCATCTTGCTACTCCTGCCTTTATACCCAACAGTTGAACCTTCTTAAACAACCTTCCACGAGGAACCTTATCAAAGGCCTTACTAAAGTCCATATAGACAACATTCACTGCTTTACCCTCGTCAATTTCCCTAGTAACCTCTTCAAAAAATTCAAGAAGATTAGTCAAACATGACCTTCCAGGCACAAATCCATGTTGACTGTTCCTAATCAGACCCTGTTTATCCAGATGCTTATATATATTATCTCTAAGTATATTTTCCATTATAACTGTTTTGCCTTTGTCGCACGCATTTCTAATTTCCTGTTTGATATCATCTCCAACTTCACTACTACTGTTTGGCGGTCTGTACACAACACCCACTAGCGTTTTCTGCCCCTTAGTGTTTCGCAGCTTTACCGATACCGATTCCATATCCTCCAAACTAATGTCCTTCCTTTCCATTGCGTTCATCTCCTCTCTATCCAGCAACGTTACCCCACCTCCTTTTCCTTTCTCTCTATCCCTCCTGAATATTGAATATCCCTGGATGTTCAGCTCCCAGCCTTGGGCACCCTGGAGCCATGTCACCGTGATCCCAACTATATCATAATCATTAATGGGTATCTGCACGTTCAACTCATCCACCTTACTACGAATACTCCTTGCATTAAGACACAAAGCCTTCAGGCTTGTCTTTACAACGCTCTTACCCCTTATACAATTATGTTGAAAAATGGACCTTTTTGATTTTTGCCCAGGTTTTGACCGCCTGCCATTTTTACTTTTCACCTTGCTGCCTATTGCGTCTACCCTCATTTTACACCCCCTGCCTCTCTGCTCTTGTACCCATCCCCCTGCCACATTAGTTTAAATCCTCCCCGACAGCACTAGCAAACACTCCCCCAAAGACATTGATTCCATTCCAGCCCAGGTGCAGACCGTCCTGTTTATACTGGTCCCACCTCCCCCAGAACTGGTTCCAATGCCCTAAAAATTTGAATCCCTCCCCCTTGCACCATTTATCAAGCCACGTATTCATCTGCAATATCCTCCTATTTCTACTCTGACTGGCCCGTGGTACTGGTAGTAATCTAGAGATTATTACCTTTGAGGTCCTACTTTTAAATTTATCTCCTAGCTCCCTAAATTCATCTTGTAGGACCTAGTCCCTTTTTTTTTAACCTATATCGTTGGTGCCAATATGCACCACGACAACTAGCTGTTCACCCTCCCCCTCCAGAATGATCTGCAGCCGTTCAGTGACATGCCTGACCCTTGCACCAGGGAGGCAACATACCATCCTGGAGTCTCGTTTGCGGCCGCAGAAACGCCTATCTATTCCCCTGACAATTGAATCCCCTATTACTATTGCCCTTCCACTCTCCCCCCCCCCCCCCCTCATGTGCCGCAGAGCCACCCATGGTGCCATGAACTTGGCTGCTGCTGCATTCCCTTGATGAGCCATCTCCCTCAACAGTATCCAAAATGGTATACATGTTTAGGAGGGAGATGGCCGCAGGGGACTCCTGCACTACCTGCCTACTGCTTTCCTGGTTATTGGCCACCCGTTCCATTTCTGTCCTCTTACCCTTTACCTGCGGTGTGACCAACTCGCTGTACGTACTATCCACGACTTTCTCAGCATCGTGGATGCTCCAGTATGAATCCAGCCGCAGTTCCAATCGCTCAATGCGGCCTGCCAGGAGCTGCAGCTGTACACACTTCCTGCAAACGTAGTCACCAGGGACACCGACCATATCCCTGATCTCCCACATGTTGCAGGCTGAGCAAACCACGGGGCCAATCTCCACTGACATATCTTACTCCCAAATTAACTCTATATTAAATATTTAAAAACACAAAACTTTATCCTTTAAACTTTACTAATACATACTAATAAATACTGTACACTTAACTCCCAGAATCCTTAACTCCCAGAATCCTTAACCTGAAGGCAGAAATGTAAAAATGTAAACCCGGGGTTGCACCCAATCAGCTGCTTCCTCTGGTCCTCTTCCACCAATCAGAGGCTTCCACCAGACTCCTTCTCTGGAACGTTGCCGATTTTGGTGTCAGATCCCTGGGCCTCTGTGAAAACAAGCCCCGCGTTGTATTTTATACTTACAGCGCAGGTACTCCTCCCCTCGCACCAACGGCTCCCTGGGCCTCTGTGAAAACAAGCCCCGCGATGTATTTTATACTTACAGCGCAGGTACTCCTCACCTCGCACCAACGGCTGCCTGGGCCTCCATAAAACCATCATAAAACCACACAAAACACCAAACTCACAGTTCAGTAGACATTCAGTGTGTTCAGTTGATTCACAGCTCAGACAGGGACATGACCTCTCCCTCCCCCATCATGCAGAAGCTGAGCCACACCCACACTTCCGGGTTTTATAACCTCCTCCACCTTCCACCGGAAAAGGTGTGGCTTTCAGGGCGTGATTGACAGGAGAGAGATTCTCAACATTTTTTAAACACTAATAATACTTTTATTTTTCATTGATGGGAAGAATCCTCTGCACCTGCACAGCGGAGGGGCGACTAAGTAAGATGGCCAAAAATCACATCCGTAGGTGGTAGCATTTTATCTTAAATCAGTGCAAACAGGAAGTGCATTTGCAGTAGTGCCTTTTAACTTCAAGCCAAAGTGCCCAAGCCGCCATTTGCAGTAAGTAGTGACTTTCAACTTCATGCCAAAGCACCCAAGCCACCATTTGCAGTAAGTAGTGCCTTTAACTTCAAGCCAAAGCAACCAAGCCACCATTGGTAGTAAGTATTGACTTTCAACTTCAAGCAAAGCACCCAAGCCACCATTTGCAGCAAGTAGTGCCTTTCAACCTCAAGCCAAAGCACCCGCCACCATTTGCAGTAATTAGTGCCTTTCAACTCAAGCCAACGCACCCAAGCCACCATTTGCAGCAAGTAGTGCCTTTCAACCTCAAGCCAAAGCACCCAAGCTACCATTTGCAGTACGTAGTGCCTTTCAACTTCAAGCCAAATCACCCAGGCCACCATTTGCAGCAAGTAGTGCCTTTCAACTTCAAGCCAAAGCACCCAAGCCACCATTTGCAGTAAGCAGTGCCTTTCAACTTCAAGCCAAAGCACCCGCCACCATTTGCAGTAATTAGTGCCTTTCAACTCAAGCCAACGCACCCAAGCCACCATGTGCAGTAAGTAGTGCCTTTGAACTTCAAGCCAAAGCACCCAAACAACCATTTGCAGGTAGTGCCTTTTACTTCAAACAAACCATATTTTCATTTTCAAACCACATTAACTGTACTCACAGTTGTGTAGACATTTGTTCAATGTTATTCAGAGCTCATAGAGACGTGACCCTTGGCTTCATCCATCTTGCAGAGAGTGAGTAAGGCACACCACTTCCTGGTTGCATAGTCCCTCCCCCTCCCTCCAGCAGGTGCAGCAGAGAGAATGGTGGGTTTTTTAAACTTCAAGCCAAAGCTTCCAAGCCACCATTTGCAGTAAATAGTGCATTTCAACTTCAAGCAAAAGCACCCAAGCAACAATTTGCAGTAAGAAGTGCATTTTAACTTCAAGCCAAATTACCCGCCATCATTTGCAGTAAGCAGTGCCTTTCAACTGCAAGCCAAGGCACCCACACCATCATTTGCAGTAAGAAGTGCCTCACAACCTCAAGCCAAATCACCCAAGCCACAATTTGCAGTAAGTAGTGCCATTCAACTTCAAGTCAAAGCACCCAAGCCACCATTTGCAGTAAGAAGTGCCTTTCAACTTCAAGCCAAATCACCCACCACCATTTGCAGTAATTAGTGCCTTTCAACTTCAAGCCAAATCACCTGCCACCATTTGCAGTAATTAGTGCCTTTCAACTTCAAGCCAAAGCACTCAAGCCACCATGTGCAGTAGGCAGTGCCTTTCAACTTCAAGGCAAATCACCCAAGCCACCATTTGGAGTAAGTAGTGCCTTTCAACTTTAAACCAAAGCTCCCAAGCCACCTTTGCAGTAAATAGTGCATTTCAACTTCAAGCCAAAGCACCCAAGCCACCATTTGCAGTAAGAAGTGCATTTTAACTTCAAGCCAAATTACCCGCCATCATTTGCAGTAAGTAGTGCCTTTCAACTTCAAGCCAAAGCACCCAAGCCATCATTTGCAGTAAGTAGTGCCTCTCAACCTCAAGCCAAAGCACCCAAGCCACCATCTGCAGTAAGTAGTGCCTTTCAACCTCATGCCACCATTTGCAGTAAGTAGTGCCTTTCATCTTCAAGCCAAAGCACCCAAGCCACCATTTGCAGTAAGAAGTGCCTTTCAACTTCAAGCCAAATCACCTACCACCATTTGCAGTAATTATTGCCTTTCAACTTCAAGCCAAATCACCTTCCACCATTTGCAGTAATTAGTGCCTTTCAACTTCAAGCCAAAGCACCCAATCCACCATGTGCAGTAAGTAGTGCCTTTCAACTTCAATCAAATCACCCGCCACCATTTGCAGTAAGTAGTGCCTTTCAACTTCAAGCCAAAGCTCCCAAGCCACCATTTGCAGTAAGTAGTGCCTTTCAACATTAAACCAAAGCTTCCAAGCCACCATTTGCAGTACATAGTGCAATTCAACTTCAAGGCAAATCACCCAAGCCACCAGTTGCAGTAAGTAGTGCCTTTCAACTTTAAACTAAAGCTCCCAAGCCACCATTTGCAGTAAGTAGTGCCTTTCAACTTCAAGCAAAACACCCAAGCCACCATTTGCAGTAAGTAGTGCCTTTCAACTTCAAGCCAAAGCACCCAAACAACCATTTGCAGTAGGTAGTGCCTTTCAACTTCAAGCCAAAGCTCCCAAGCCACCATTTGCAGTAAGTAGATCCTTTCAACTTTAAACCAAAGCTCCCAAGCCACCATTTGCAGTGAGTAGTGCCTTTCAACTTCAAGCCAAAGCACCCAAACAACCATTTGCAGGCAGTGCCTTTTTACTTCAAACAAACCATATTTAGGTTTTCAAACCACATTAAGGGTACTCACAGTTGTGCAGACATGTGTTCAGTGTTATTCAGAGCACAGAGATACGTGACCCTTGGCTTCATCCATCTTGCAGATACTGAGGGAGGCACACCACTCCCAGGTGTTATAGTCCCTCCCCCTCCCTCCAGCAGGTGCAGCAGAGAGAATGGTGATTTTTTAAAACTTCAATCCAAAGCACCCAAGCCACCATTTGCAGTAAGAAGTGCCTTTCAACATCAAGCCAAAGCACCCAAGCCACCATTTGCAGTAAGAAGTGCCTTTCAACATCAAGCCAAAGCACCCAAGCCACCATTTGCAGTTAGTGCCTTTCAACTTCGTCAAGGCAGCCAAGTCACCATATGCAGTAAGTAGTGTCTTTCAACTTCAAGCTAAAGCACGCAAGCCACCATTTGCAGCAAGTAGTGCCTATCAACTTCATGCCACCATTAGCAGTAAGTAGTGCCTTTCAACTTCAAGCCAAAACATCCAAGCCACCATGTGCAGTAAGTAGTGCCTTTCAACTTCAAGCAAATCACCCGCCACCATTTGCAGTAAGTAATGCCTTTCAACTTCAAGCCAAAGCTCCCAAACCACCATTTGCAATAAGTAGTGCCATTTAACTTTAAGCCAAAACACCCAAGCCACCACTTGCAGTAAGGTAGTGCCTTTCAACTTCAAGTCAAAGCTCGCCAAGCCACCATTTGCAGTAAGTAGTTCCTTTCAACTTTAAACCAAAGCTCCCAAGCCACCATTTGCAGTAAGTAGTGCCTTTCAACTTCAAGCCAAAGCACCCAAGCCACCATGTGCAGTAAGTAGTGCCTTTCAACTTCAAGCAAATCACCCGCCACCATTTGAAGTAAGTAGTGCCTTTCAACTTCAAGCCAAAGCTCCCAAGCTACCATTTGCAGCAAGTAGTGCCTTTCAACGTTAAACCAAAGCTCCCAAGCCACCATTTGCAGTGAGTAGTGCCTTTCAACTTCAAGCCAAAGCACCCAAACAACCATTTGCAGGCAGTGCCTTTTTACTTCAAACAAACCATATTTAGGTTTTCAAACCACATTAAGGGTACTCACAGTTGTGTAGACATTTGTTCAGTGTTATTCAGAGCACAGAGATACGTGTCCCTTGGCTTCATCCATTTTGCAGAGACTGAGGGAGGCACACCACTCCCAGGTTTTATAGTCCCTCCCCCTCCCTCCAGCAGGTGCAGCAGTGAGAATGGTGATTTTTTTAAACTTCAAGCCAAAGCACCCAAGCCACCATTTGCAGTAAGAAGTGACTTTCAACAACAAGCCAAAGCACCCAAGCCACCATTTGCTGTAAGTAGTGCCTTTCAACTTCGTCAAGGCACCCAAGTCACCATATGCAGCAAGTAGTGCCTATCAACTTCATGCCACCATTAGCAGTAAGTAGTGCCTTTCAATTTCAAGCAAATCACCCGCCACCATTTGCAGTAAGTAGATTTGGGAGCAACAGCAGCAGGAGATTTGCAAGAGATACGACTGATTGGCTCTAGCCCAAGTGGGAGGAGAGAAGTGAAAACAGTTAAAGTAGAGGCCAAGGACAGGCAGACTTTACACAGAACTGCTGTAGGTTTGGGAGCAACAGCAGCAGGAGATTAGCAAGAGATACAACTGATTGGCTCTAGCCCAAGTGGGAGGAGAGAAGTGAAAACAGTTAAAGTAGAGGCCAAGGACAAGCAGACTTTACTCAGAACTGCTGTAGATTTGGGAGCAACAGCAGCAGGAGGTTAGCAAGAGATACGACTGATTGGCTCTAGCCCAAGTGGGAGGAGAGAAGTGAGTCAGTGCTGGGATAACAGTTGAAAGCTGAGGAATTTGGTTTGTAAATTGGTAAATTAGGCAATTTATCAGTCAATTTAAGCAAGACGGCTCTTAGCGAGCGGCAGTGAGTGAGCGGCCTTGCGAGGGAAGTGCCCTGTGAGAAAAGTGTGAGTCTTTGGCTCGAGAGTCTTCGGCGAGGTGGCTGAGGAGAGGAGACCACGCAATACGCTTGAGAGGTAGAGACGAAAGAACGAGATGTCAGGCAAGCTGATTCAGTGCGATGCTTGCAGTATGTGGGAGGTCAAGGACACCGCTGGTGCCTCTGGCTGCTACAAATGCGAGAAGTGCATCCAGGTAGAGCTCCTGAAGGGTCGTGTTGGGGAACTTGAGAAGCAAATGGATGACCTCCGGTTCGTCCGAGAAACGGAGTCGTTCCTCGCCAAGTCCTACAGTACGATTGTTACACCTAAGGTACTGGAAGAGAGAAGATGGGAGACAGTGAGAAAGGGAGGGAAGTATGGAATGCCAACGTCCCCGGGTGTTGTACCTCTTGTGAACAGGTTCACCCACTTAGAAGCTGTCGGGACAGACGAGGTGTTTACATTGGGCGGCGGACTGGCTTGTGATGCAAATAGGGCTGTTGAGCCAAAACCAAAAAGGCCTAAGGCAGGCAACGCCATTGTAGTGGGAGACTCCATTGTGAGAGGTACGGACAGGGGTTTCTGCGGCAACAGACGGGATGCGAGGATGGTGTGCTGCCTTCCTGGTGCCAGGATCCAGGATGTCACGGACAGAGTGCAGAAAACCCTCAAGGTCGAAGGTGAACAAGTGGTAGTGCATGTCGGCACAAATGATGTCGGAAAGAAGGGGATGAATATTCTGCAGCGTGACTTTAGATAGCTCGGAAAAATGCTGAAAAGCAGGACCTCCAGGGTTGTTATCTCCGGCTTGCTTCCAGTTCCTCGTGCTGACGAGAGCAGGAACAGGGAGATACGGGACCTGAACGTGTGGCTGAGGAACTGGCGCACGGGGCAGGGATTTAGATTCTTAGATCACTGGGATCTGTTTTGGGGTAAGGGGGGTCTGTACAAAAGGGACGGATTGCATCTTAACAGGTGTGGGACCAGCATTCTGGCAGGCAGGTTTGCCACTGCTACACGGGTGGTTTTAAACTGAATAAGGGGGGTGCGGTGTCGATTGGGATAGTGGTGGATGGAGATAAAGGGAAAGGGTTTCTTAAATGTGTGAGCGTAGAGACAGAGGGGTGTAAAATGAGGGTAGAAGCAATAGGTAGCAAGGTGAAAAGTAAAAGTGGCAGGCAGACAAAACCAGGGCAAAAATCAAATAGGGCCACGTTTCAACATAATTGTATAAGGGGTAAGTGTTGTAAAAACAAGCCTGAATGCTTTGTGTCTCAATGGAAGGAGCATTCGTAATAAAGGTTCAAAGGTTCAAAGGTTCAAAGGTTATTTTATTGGTCACATACACCTAGGTGTAGTGAAATGCTTCTTGCCAATGCAGCACATAAAGAAAGAATACAGACATAACATTAATAAGAGATTTAAACATAAAGAACATCCCCCCACAATGGCCCCCACCATGAGGGAAGTCACAAAGTCCAGTCCCCAACCCCAGTTCACCCATAGTCGAGCCAATTCAGGCCTCCACAGTTGCCTCTACGGAGGCCCGATGTTTCTGGCCGTTCTCGCCGGGTGATGGTGCTCCGGCGTCTGGAGAATCCTCACAGCGGCTTGGGACACATGGAACGGCCGCTTCCGTACTGGAGGCCGCGGCTTCCAAAGCCAACAAGGCCGCGCCGGGTGGAGCTCCACTACTGGCGATCTCGTCGCGCGATCCCAGGCTCCCGGTGTACAGTTCGGCGTCGCCGCCCGCAGCTGGCCGCTCCTCAGACCCGCAGCTCCGCGATGTTGTTCCCGGCGGTCTTCAGCTCACCGGAGCTCCAGCGCGGCGACCCGGCCAAGGCATCGCCCGCTCCACGATAGCGCTCCAGCGCTGTGCCGCTGCCGAAGCCGTGGTTCTGGGCGGTCCCCGTCAGCAAACACCGCTCCAGGCCCGCTGGTAGGCCGCGAGGACGGGTCGAAACTGCAGCCCGGAGAAAAGCTGCCTCTCCGACCAGGTAGGGACCCTGAAAGGTAGTTTCCCCCTTCCCCCCCCCCCCCCCACCCCCCACATAAAAAAGTCTAGAACTCCATAAACAAAAACACTTTAACTAACTAAAAATTAAAAAAAGATGAAAAGACAGACAGCTGCTGGCTGGGCAGCCGCGCACAGGTCAGCGCCCCCCTGTTGGGTGTATGAGTTGAATGTGCAGATAGCTATTAATGACTATGATATAGTTGGGATCACGGAGACATGGCTCCACGGTGACCAAGGCTGGGAGCTGAACATCCAGGGATATTCAATATTCAGGAGGGATAGAGAGAAAGGAAAAGGAGGTGGGGTAGCGTTGCTGATTAGAGAGGAGATTAACGCAATGGAAAGGAAGGACATTAGTTTGGAGGATGTGGAATCGGTATGGGTAGAGCTGCGAAACACTAAGGGGCAGAAAACGCTGGTGGGTGTTGTGTACAGGCCACCTAACAGTAGTAGTGAAGTTGGAGATGGTATCAAACAGGAAATTAGAAATGCGTGCGACAAAGGCAAAACCGTTATAATGGGTGACTTCAATCTACATATAGATTGGGTGAATCAAATTGGCAGGGGTGCTGAGGAAGAGGATTTCTTGGAATGTATGCGGGTTAGTTTTCTAAACCAAAATGTAGAGGAACCAACGAGAGAGCAGGCTATTTTAGACTGGGTATTGAGTAATGAGGAAGGGTTAGTTAGCAGTCTTGTTGTACGTGCGCCCTTGGGCAAGAGTGACCATATTATGGTTGAGTTCTTCATTAGGATGGAGAGTGACATTGTTAATTCAGAACAACTTAAAGAAAGGTAACTTTGAGGGTATGAGACGTGAATTGGCCAAGATTGACTGGCAATTAATTCTAAAAGGGTTGGCGGTGGATATGCAATGGAAGACATTTAAAGACTGCATGGATGAACTACAAAAATTGTTCATCCCAGTTTGGCAAAAGAATAAATCAGGGAAGGTAGTGCATCCGTGGATAACAAGGGAATCAGGGATAGTATCAAAGCGAAGGATGATGCGTACAAATTAGCCAGAAAAAGCAGCATACCGGAGGACTGGGAAAATTTCAGAGACCAGCAGAGGAGGACAAAGGGCTTAATTAGGAAAGGAAAAATAGATTATGAAAGAAAACTGGCAGGGAACATAAAAACTGACTTCAAAAGTTTTTATAGACATGTGAAAAGAAAGAGATTAGTTAAAACAAATGTAGGTCCCTTGCAGTCAGAAACAGGTGAGTTGATCATGGGGAACAAGGATATGGCGGACCAATTGAATAACTACTTTGGTTCCGTCTTCACTAAGGAAGACATAAATAATCTGCCGGAAATAGCAGGGGACCGCGGGTCAAAGGAGTCGGAAGAATTGAGTGAAATCCAGGTTAGCCGGGAAGTGGTGTTGGGTAAATTGAATGGATTAAAGGCCGATAAATCCCCAGGGCCAGATAGGCTTCATCCCAGATGCTTAAGGAAGTAGCTCCAGAAATAGTGGATGCATTAGTAATAATCTTTCAAAACTCTTTAGATTCTGGAGTAGTTCCTGAGGATTGGCGGGTAGCAAACGTAACCCCACTTTTTAAGAAGGGAGGGAGAGAGAAAACGGGGAATTACAGGCCAGTTAGTCAAACATCGGTAGTGGGGAAACTGCTAGAGTCAGTTATTAAAGATGGGATAGCAGCACATTTGGAAAGTGGTGAAATCATTGGACAAAGTCAGCATGGATTTACAAAAGGTAAATCATGTCTGACGAATCTTATAGAATTTTTCGAGGATGTAACTAGTAGCGTGGATAGGGGAGAACCAGTGGATGTGGCGTATCTGGACTTTCAGAAGGCTTTCGACAAGGTCCCACATAAGAGATTAGTATACAAACTTAAAGCACACGGCATTGGGGGTTCAGTATTGATGTGGATAGAGAACTGGCTGGCAAACAGGAAGCAAAGAGTAGGAGTAAACGGGTCCTTTTCACAATGGCAGGCAGTGACTAGTGGGGTACCGCAAGGCTCAGTGCTGGGACCCCAGCTATTTACAATATATATTAATGATCTGGATGAGGGAATTGAAGGCAATATCTCCAAGTTTGAGGATGACACTAAGCTGGGGGGCAGTGTTAGCTGTGAGGAGGATGCTAGGAGACTGCAAGGTGACTTGGATAGGCTGGGTGAGTGGGAAAATGTTTGGCAGATGCAGTATAATGTGTATAAATGTGAGGTTATCCATTTTGGTGGCAAAAACAGGAAAGCAGACTATTATCTAATTGGTGGCCGACTAGGAAAAGGGGAGATGCAGCGAGACCTGGGTGTCATGGTACACCAGTCATTGAAAGTAGGCATGCAGGTGCAGCAGGCAGTGAAGAAAACGAATGGTATGTTAGCTTTCATAGCAAAAGGATTTGAGTATAGGAGCAGGGAGGTTCTACTGCAGTTGTACAGGGCCTTGGTGAGACCACACCTGGAGTATTGCGTACAGTTTTGGTCTCCAAATCTGAGGAAGGACATTATTGCCATAGAGGGAGTACAGAGAAGGTTCACCAGACTGATTCCTGGGATGTCAGGGCTGTCTTATGAAGAAAGACTGGATCGACTTGGTTTATACTCTCTAGAATTTAGGAGATTGATAGGGGATCTTATAGAAACTTATAAAATTCTTAAGGTGTTGGACAGGCTAGATGTAGGAAGATTGCTCCCGATGTTGGGGAAGTCCAGGACAAGAGGTCACAGCTTAAGGATAAGGGGGAAATCCTTTAAAACCGAGATGAGAAGAACTTTTTTCACACAGAGAGTGGTGAATCTCTGGAACTCTCTGCCACAGAGGGTAGTTGAGGCCAGTTCATTGGCTATATTTAAGAGGGAGTTAGATGTGGCCCTTGTGGCTAAGGGGGTCAGAGGGTATGGAGAGAAGGCAGGTACGGGATACTGAGTTGGATGATCAGCCATGATCATATTGAATGGCGGTGCAGGCTCGAAGGGCCGAATGGCCTACTCCTGCACCTAATTTCTATGTTTCTATGTTTCTATGTGCATTTTAACGTCAAGCCAAAGCTCCCAAACCACCATTTGCAGTAGGTAGTGCCTTTCAACTTCAAGCTAAAGCTCCCAAGCCACCATTTGCAGTAAGTAGTTCCTTTCAACTTTAAACCAAAGCTCCCAAGCCACCATTTGCAGTAAGTAGTGCCTTTCAACTTCATGCCACCATTAGCAGTAAGTAGTGCCTTTCAACTTCAAGCCAAAGCTCCCAAGCCACCATTTGCCGTAAGTAGTGCCTTTCAACTTTAAACCAAAGCTACCAAGCCACCATTTGCAGTGAGTAGTGCCTTTCAACTTCAAGCCAAAGGACCTAAACAACTATTTGCATGCAGTTCCTTTTTACTTCAAACAAACCATATTTTCATTTTCAAACCACATTAAGGGCACTCACAGTTGTGTAGACATTTGTTCAGTGTTATTCAGAGCTCAGAGAGACGTGACCCTTGGCTTCATCCATCTTACAGAGACTAAGTGAGGCACACCACTTCCTCGTTGTATAGTCCCTCCCCCTCCCTCCAACAGGGGCAGAAGAGAGAATGTTGAATTAAAAAAAAAACATTGATATATCTCTGATTTTTCATCAAAGGGAAAAATCATCCGCACCCGTAAGGCGGAGAGGGGCTCTGAGCGAGGTGGCCAAAAATGACGGCCGTCGGTGGCGGCGTTCTGTTGGAAATCGCAGCACAGTGGGCCACAAGCAGTCAAGATCAGAGATTTAATAATATACGTGTGTGCGTGTGCGTGCGCGCGTGCCTGCGTGCGTGCGTCCGTGCGTGCGTGCGTGCGTGTGTGTGTGTGTGTGTGAGTGCGCGTGTGCGTGAGTGCGTGCATGCGTGCGTGCGTGCGTGCGCGCGCGTGCGTGCGTGAGCGCGTGTGCGCGAGTGTGCGTGTGCGTGTGCGTGCGTTCGCGTGCGTGTGCGTGCGCGCGTGCGGGCGTGCGTGCGTGCGGGCGTGCGCGTGCGTGTGCGTGTGCGCGTGCTTGAGTGTGTGTGTGTGTGCGTGCGTGAGTGTGTGTGAATATGTATGTGTGTGTGTGTGTGTGAAATAATATAGTCTTTCGTAGTTCAGAGCTTATTTGTCATCTTTAATAGCGTGATGGCTGTCAGGAAGCAGCTGTTCCTCAATGTAGATGTTACAGTCTTCAGTTTACAAAAGTTGGACGTGACTCCAGATGTCGGGCATCAGTCAGTCCACAAGCCGTGAGAATCAGTCAGTCCAAATGCCATGAGTTAATCCCAAGGCGGTGAGTGAGTCCAGAGGTCATCAGTAAGTCACTCACCACGCCCCCACCCCCCCCTCCACTGACACACCCCACCTCAAGATGCTGCCCTCCGCCTGGCTATAGGATACATCCGCTACTGAAGCCGCCCACATCCCCTGCATGAGGACACGCCCCCCTTCTCATCAGCTCACGAGAACCCCCGCCTGAAGCTGTGCCCCTCCCTTGGCTGCACGACGTTTACCAACCAGAGGGCACCGTCTTGAGGTGGGGGATGAGTCTGTGTGTGTGAGTGTGTGTGTGTGTGTGTGTGTGTGTGTGTGTGTGTGTGTGTGTGTGTGTGTGTGTGTGTGTGTGTGTGTGTGTGTGCGCGTGGGTGTGTATGAGTCGGTGTGTGTGTATGAGTCTGTGTGTGAATGTGTGTGTCATTGAGTTTGTGTGTGCGTGAATGAGTTTGTGTTTGTGTGTGTGTGTGTGTGTGTGTGTGAATATGTGTATGAGAATGTGTGTGTGTGTGTGTGTGTGAATGTGTGTGTGTATGATTGTGTGTGTGAATTTGTGTGTGTGTGTGTGAATCAGTCTGTGTATGTGTGTGAATGAGTGTATGTGTGTGACAATGTGTGTGCAAATGAGTGTGTGTAAATGAGTCTGTGTGTGTGTGAATGAATATGTGTGTGAGTGTGAATGAGTGTGTGTGTATGTGTGTGAATGTGTGTGTGTGTGTGTGTGTGAAAGTGTGTGTGTGTGTGTGTGTGTGTGTGTGTGTGTGTGTGTGTGTGTGTGTGTGTGTGTGTGTGTGTGTGTGTGTGTGTGTTTGTGTGTGAATGGGTCTGTGGATGTGTGTGAATTAGTCTCTGTGTGTGAGTCTGTGTTGTTTGTATGAGTCTGTGAGGTGGATTGTGTGTGTGGTCAACAAATAGCACAAATAATATAGTGTTTCGTAGTTCAGAGCTTATTTGTTATGTTTAATAGCCTGATGGCTGTCAGGAAGAAGCTGTTCCTCAAAGTAGTTGATACAGTTTTCAGTTTACAAAAGTCGGACGTGACTCCAGAAGTCGGGCATCAGTCAGTCCACAAGCCGTGAGAGTCAGTCAGTCAGTCCAAAAGCCATGAGTTAATCCCAAGGCAGTGAGTGAGTCCAGAGGTCATGAGTAAATCGCTCCCTGCCCTTCCTCCACTGACATCCCCCACCTCAACATGCTGCCCTCCGCCTGGCTATAGGATGCACCCCCTACTGAAGCCGCCCACTTCCCCTGCATGAGGACCCCCCCCCCCCCCTTCTCATCAGCTCACGAGAAGCCCCGTCTGAAGCTGTGCCCCTCCCTTGACTGCAGGACATTTACCACCCCCCACCCCACCCTGAAAGCCCCCACATCAATAACATGTTTTGCACAAATTCCTCAGTGATCAGTAACAACTGAAATTGTCTTTAGGCTGTTTTTTTGACATCATGTCAGGAAAAGTTAGAGGTCAAGGTGATGTGGCTATTGCTGTGGCATCCTCTGGGATAGCAGCTATGTTCATGCCTGGTGGAAGAACCACACATTCTCGATTCAAGATACCCATCCAAGTGGCCGAGGATACATTGTGCAACATCGAGAGAAATCTAAGACGGTGTGGCGGCTCCCAAGGGTCGTGCCACCTTAGTGTCGAACCCCTCGGCACAGGAGTGGTTCAGTCCGGAGGCGGCCCTTAGCCGGAGGCTTTAAAGGCTGGGGTTTGGGTGCCATCTTTCTCTCGTTTGGTCTTCCCTACAACCGGGAGGATCAGAATAAAAAGTGTCTCTCTCTAAACACGACTCCGTGCTTTATTCCAAGACACACGCTACATTGGTGACCCCGACGCTCCATTGGCGTCATGATGGAGAACAGAGAAAGCCCTACCTCCTCACAGGCCGGCCTGGCCCTGTCTCTGGACGCGGTCTCCGTTAAACTGCCCAAGTTCTGGACCACCCGGCCGCTCATCTGGTTCCAGCAGGCGGAGGCCCAGTTCAACCTGCGGGGCATCACGGTCGATGCCACTGGTTTCTACTACCTGGTGGGAGCCCTCGACCAGGATGCGGCTGAAGAGGTCACGGACTTCCTCGCAGACCCCCCGGACAATAATAAATACCTCGGCCTGAAAGAGCTCCTGCTCCAGATTTACGGACTGAGTAGGATGGAGCGGGCAGGTAGGCTCCTGCATATGGAGGGCCTAGGCGACCGGCGGCCATCTTCCCTCCTAAAGGAGATGGTGGCTCTACTAGACGGGCACACGCCGTGCCTGATGTTTGAGTATACATACCTGCATCTGCTGCCGGCCTACATTCGTCTGCAGCTCACCGACGTCTCGTTTGCCGACCTTCGGGCCCTCGGGAGGCGCGCCGACGCCCTGTGGATGGCGCGCCCTGATGACGTCAGCGCGCTGGGCGTCAGCAGAGACGGGGTCGCGCTGAGGTCGACGCGCCCTGATGACGTCAACGCGCTCGCCGTCAGCAGGTACGCCGATGATGTCACCCCAGCAGCTCCCGAATTCCCCCGGTGGGGCGGGGGAGATGTGGAAGGAGTAACAGCTCCAGCCCGACGGCCCGTACGATCGCCCCCAGCGGCAGTGAGGGGTACTGCACCTGCAGCCCAGCGCCAGCAAGCGGCAGGCACCACCAGCAGGAGCAGGCAAGCTCCAAGTGACTCCAACAGGAGACGTTGGTGCTACTACCATCAACGCTGGGGTGCTGCAGCACAACAATGCCGCCAGCCATGCACATTCCCGGGAAACGCCTGGGCCGGCTGCCAACAGTCCCCGCGGCGGCCGGCCAAATTCATCGCCTTTTTGCCTGGGATCGGCGCTCCGGGACCCGTTTCCTCGTGGATACAGGAGCGGAGCTCAGCGTCCTGCCCCCTTCGCTGGCCGACATTCGTTCCGGTAAGCGGGGGCCCGTCCTCACCGCGGCGAACGGCAGCCCCATCCGCACATATGGACTGCGGATGGTTCCCATCGTGCTCGGCTCCTGCCATTTCTCATGGAGCTTCACCATTGCCGACGTCTCCCAACCATTGCTCGGGGCCGATTTCCTCCGGGCGCATTCCCTCATGGTGGACGTCGGACGTCAGCGTTTGATCAACGCCACTACGATGGAGCCGATCACGTTGCGTGTGGATCAACCAGTGGGACGGCCACTGGCGTCCGTGGACTCCCGATTTGCACGTATCTTGGCTGCGTTCCCTGACATTCTCACTCCGCAGTTTCAATCAGCAACCCCCAGCCACGGAGTGTTGCATTATATCCCGACTACCGGCCCACCACTCCATGCACGAGCACGGCGACTGCCACCAGATAAACTGCGTCTGGCACGGCGGGAATTCCGCACGATGGAGGCCTTGGGGATCGTCCGCTCTTCAAGCAGCCCTTGGGCGTCCCCACTCCACATGGTCCCCAAGTCAAGCGGGGGCTGGCGACCATGTGGGGATTACCGACGGTTGAACGCGGCAACAACAGCGGATCGATACCCCGTACCCCACATCCAGGACTTCACGGCCCATTTGGCTGGGGCCACGATTTTTTCCAAAGTGGATTTGGTACGGGGTTATAATCAGATCCCAGTTCACCCGGATGACGTGCCGAAGACGGCGATCATCACGCCATTCGGGCTTTACGAGTTTACTCGGATGCCGTTCGGCCTCAAAAACGCAGCACAGGCCTTTCAGCGCCTCATGGACGGGGTTTGTCGCGGCCTCGATTTCGTGTTCGTGTACCTGGACGACATCCTGGTGGCCAGCCGCTCGCAACAGGACCACTGTACTCACCTTCGGCAGCTCTGTCAGCGGCTCAGCGAGCATGGTTTGGCCATCAACCTGGACAAGTGCCGTTTTGGGGTGAATGAAATTGTCTTCCTCGGCCACCGCGTGACTGCGCAAGGCGCGGTTCCCCTGCCTGACAGGGTCGACGCCATCCGCCGGTTTCCCCGCCCACGCACGGTGCGTGGCCTGCAGGAATTTGTCGGCATGGTGGCGTTTTATCATCGTTTCGTGCCATCCGCGGCCCACATCATGCGGCCCCTGTATCAACTTCTGGCGGGTGGGCAGCACAAGATGGTTGAGTGGACCCACGAGGCGGAGGCAGCTTTTGACGGCGCGAATGAGGCCCTTGCTCGGGCCGTACTGCTGGTACACCCGCGGGGAGATGCCCTGACTGCTCTCACGGTGGACGCCTCGGAGTCGGCGGTTGGTGCTGTGCTGGAGCAGCTGACGGGCGGAGGTTGGCGGCCCCTGGCCTTCTTCAGTCGGCACCTCAACCGCGCGCAGACCAAGTACAGCGCGTTCGATCGTGAGCTCCTGGCTCTGTACCTGGCTGTGCGCCATTTTCGTTACTTCCTGGAGGGCCGCCCGTTCACCGCCTACACCGACCATAAGCCGCTCACTTTCGCCCTGCAGAAAGTTTCCGATCCCTGGTCCGCACGACAGCAGCGGCAATTGGCCTATATATCGGAGTACACGACATCTATCTGCTACATCAAGGGGAAAGACAACCGGGTGGCCGACGCATTGTCCCGGCCCGCTATCAACGCCGTGTTCGAGGTGGCGCCCGGAATGGACTATTCTGCTCTGGCGGGGGCACAGCTCACGGACGATGAGGTGCCCGCCTACCGGACTGCCATCTCCGGCCTCCGCCTTGAGGATGTCCCTCTCGGTCCTGGGGGAGTGACAATCCTGTGCGATGTGTCGTCCGGTCAGCCGCGCCCCATCGTCCCTGCCACCTGACGCCGGAGGGTGTTCGAGGTGATCCACGGACTGGCTCACCCATCAATCCGGGCGACAACGGCACTAGTGGCCGCTCGTTTCATGTGGCACGGTCTGCGCAAGCAGGTTGGCCATTGGGCTCGCACCTGCATTCCGTGCCAGACGGCAAAAATCCAGCGCCATGTCCGTGCGCCGCTCCAGGAGTTTGGTCTACCTCACCGGCGGTTCGACCATCTCCACATAGACATTGTAGGGCCTCTCCCGCCGTCCCGGGGCATCACCCACCTGCTTACAATGGTGGACCGCTTCACGCGGTGGCCGGAGGCCATTCCGTTGACCGATACTTCAACGGCTACGTGTGCTCGTGCGTTGTCCGCGCACTGGATTGCTCGCTTCGGGGTGCCGGCGCACATCTCCTCAGACCGGGGGCCACAGTTCACCTCCGAGCTGTGGTCAGCCATGGCTCACTTGCTGGGGGTGCGGCTACACCACACCACGGCTTACCACCCGCAAGCTAACGGTCTGGTGGAGAGATTCCACCGGCAGCTGAAGGCAGCACTGAAGGCACGACTCTCCGGCCCGGACTGGATGGACGAGTTGCCGTGGGTCATGCTGGGCATCCGGACTGCTCCCAAAGAGGACTTGGGCTCATCATCGGCGGAGCTCGTTTACGGGTCGCCACTCACGGTGCCCGGGGAGTTCGTGCCGTCGGCGCCGGGGCAGCAGGGAACGCCCTCATCCACCCTACAGCGCCTTCGCGAGCAAGTTGGCAGGCTCGCATCCGTCCCGACGTCCCGCCATGGGACATTTCGCCCACACGTGCCATCAGCCCTCAGGGACTGCCCGTACGTCTTCCTGCGCCGTGATGCCCACCGGACTCCACTCCAGAGGCCGTACGAGGGTCCGTTCCGAGTGCTGGAACACGGGCAGTCGACTTTTGTCCTGGACATGGGGGGCCGGCCGGAGGCAATGTCGATCGACCGGTTGAAGCCGGCACACCTGGACATTGACCAGCCGGTGCTGGTTGCCCAACCTCGGCCCCGAGGGCGCCCCCATTCACGGCTCCCTCCGCCTGTCACTCCACCTGTCCTCCCGCCGGTCCCTCGTCCTGTCCCTCCACCTATGCCTCCGCAAGCCCCACGAGCGGCTAACTTCCGCACACGGGCCGGCCGGGTCGTTCGCCCGCCGGTGCGTTTCGTGCCTCTGGTTCTGGGGGGGGTGGGTCCTGTGGCGGCTCCCAAGGGTCGTGCCACCTTAGTGTCGAACCCCTCGGCACAGGAGTGGTTCAGTCCGGAGGCGGCCCTTAGCCGGAGGCTTTAAAGGCCGGGGTTTGGGTGCCATCTTTCTCTCGTTTGGTCCTCCCTACAACCGGGAGGATCAGAATAAAAAGTGTCTCTCTCTAAACACGACTCCGTGCTTTATTCCAAGACACACGCTACAACGGCACATTTCATGAGGCAAGTGAGTCAATGTTTGGGATGAATGTCCAATGATTAGGAGAGCAAGCTTTGAAGCGTTGGACAGAACTCTTCAAGAAGTCTGCAGCAACACTAAGCCTTTTGGGTGACAGGGGAAGGGAAATGTCAAAGGTTTCCTGAAGGATGGAACATCGCCCAAGAATGTTGTCATTAAAAGTGCGCTTCGTTGAATGATGACTTCTGAGATAAATTCTCAGATTTTATTTCTTAAAATTTGACCGCTGACTTTCTCTATATTAAAATTGTCTCTTTTTATCAACAGGAAATAGTCATCAAGAGGCAGCGAGGAGCAGAACACAACAATAGGCACAAGAGACACAACAAGTAATAACTTAATAAATCTCATCTTTAACATTTAAATTGTTCTTATATTTTAAGAGTCATTCACATTTTAAACTTTAATAAATCGTTTATGCACTTTTGATGCTGTGTGTTCTTCATCACAATAAATTAAAATGTCTTTATTTATATAGCACATTTTTAGTCAACTTGCATTGACCCCAAAGTGCTTCACATAATTACATCCACACACACAGGCAAAGGTGGGTGAAGTGTCTTGCCCAAGGACACACACAGGCAAAGGTGGGTGAAGTGTCTTGCCCAAGGACACAACGACAGTATGCACTCCAAGCGGGATTCGAACCAGCTACCTTCCGGTTGCCAGCCGAACACATAGCCCATTGTGCCATCTGTCGTCCTATAGAACCTAATAGGCAGGAATGGCTGTGGGAGAGCCACTAAGAGTGCATGGGGGGAGGTTGTGGGGAGATGCACTGAATGTGAGGGTGGGAGGGGAATGGCAAGGAGCAGAGTGTGTGTGTGTGTGTGTGTGTGTGGGGGGGGGGGTGAAGGTAGGTGGGGTGACTGAGTGAACTGCCAGCGTAACAGCTATAAGTGACTGAACTGCCAGCCCAATAATCCATTCAGTCCACCTTCTTCCCCTTCTCTCTTACAGTCTGTCACCTGTTTGGGGCAGAATTTCTGGCAGTTTCTCAGCGGCCTGCCTGCCAGGTCAGAGTGATTGTACTGCCAGGCCTCCGTGACTGAGCCACCAGCCCTTTGTGACTGAGCTGCCAGTCCTCAGTGACTGAGCTGCCATCCCCAAAATCCATTCGGCCCACAAACTCCATACTTGCCCTTTGGAAACCAGTACCTTCGGCCCACAACACTCGTACTAGCGCAACAGAAAGTGCCCCCCCCCCCCCCCCCCGGCCAGCAATATTGGAATTGGTGGAAAGGTGGAATATTGTGTTGCGTGTCCAGCCCTCCCGTGTGATGCTGGGACCCAACGGGTCCCACTTGGTCTAGTAATCTTATATGTTGCTATAAGATTTCCACTCATCCTTCTAAGTTCCAGTGAAAACAAGCCCAGTCGATTCATTCGTTCATCACGGCGCTGGTTCAGCGGGTGATGAATCTGTGGGATTCATTGCCACAGACGGCGGTGGTGGCCACAAGTCAGTGGATATATTTAAGGCAGAGATAGATAGATTGTTGATTAGTGCGGGTGTCAGGGGTTATGGGGAGAAGGCAGAGGAATGGGGTTAGGAGGGAAAGATAGATCAGCCATGATTGAATGGCGGAGTGGGCTCGATGGGTCGAATGGCCTAATTCTGCCCCGATCACTCAAGAACCAATAATGACACAAAGTGCTGGAGTAACTCATAGGGCAGGCAGCATCTCTGGGGAACATTGATTGGTGAAGTTTCGGGTTGGGACCCTTCTTCAGACAGATTGCAATGGAGTGGTGTGGGGGTGTGGTGGTGAAAGCTTGAAGTGAGATTGTGTAGACATACAGAGTCTCTTGGCCAGATTTAGGGAATCAAGGACCAGAAGACATGGGTTTAAGGTGAGAGGGGGGGGGGGGAGATTTAATAGGAACCTGAGGGGCAACATTTCCTGTGTGTATGGAACGAGCTGCCGGAGTAGGTAGTTGAGGCATGGACTATCACAACACTTGGACGGGTACATGGATAGGACAGGTTTGGAGGGACATGGGCCAAACGTAGCTCATTGCATACACCCACCACCCTCTGTGTGGAAAAGTTGCCACTCAGATTCCTATTAAAACTTTTCCCCTTCACTTTAGCCAATAGTATGTTCTGGTCCTCGATTCCCTTACGCTGGGCAAGAGACTCTGTGCGTCTACCCGATCTATCCCTCTGGGGATTTTGTGTACCTCTATAAGATCACTCCTCATCCTCCTGCTCTCCAAGGAATAGAGTCCCAACCCTGCCCCAACCTATCCCTGTAGTTCAGGCCCCTCGAGCCCCGGTAACATCCTCGTAAATCTTCTTTGAACCATTTCCTAGCTCGACAATATCACTCCTATAAGTTAGCGTGCAGATCTGAACAGAATATTCTAGTTCAAGAAGGAACTGCAGTTGCTGATAAAATCGAAGGTAGACAAAAATGCTGGAGAAACTCAGCGGGTGAGGCTTCATTTATGGAGTAAAGGTATAGGCGATGTTTCGGGTCGAGACCCTGCTTAAGACTAATGCGGTAGTGGGGGGTGGGAAGAAGAAAGGATGAGGCGCAGACACTAAGCTGTGGGAGAGCTTGGAAAGGGAGGGGAAGGAGGTAGAATGCAGGGACTACCTGAAATTGGATAAGTTCATACCGCTGGGATGTAAACTGTCCAATCCAAATATGAGGTGCTGCTCCTCCACAGAAACATCGAAACATAGAAAATAGGTGCAGGAGGAGGCCATTCGTCCCTTCGAGCCAACACCGCCATTCATTTTGATCATGGCTGATCGTCCCCTACCAACAACCCACGCCTGCCTTCTCCCCATATCCCTTGACTCCACTCAGTGTTCGGAACGGACTTGAAGGGCCGAGATGGCCTGTTTTCGTGCTGTAATTGTTATATGGTTATACGATTAAGTATAAAACGCCATAAGTGATAGGAGGAGAATTAGGTCATTCGGCACATTAAGTCTACACCGCCATTCAATCACAGCTACTATCCCCATTCTCTTGCCTTCTCCCCACACTCCCCGAACTCCATACTCCCTAGTACATCCGTACTAATCAACAATCTATCTATCTCTGCCTCAATTATATTCACTGACTTGTGGCCTTCAACACCATCTGTGGCAATGAATTCCACATGTTCACCACCTTCTGGATAAAGAAATTCCTCCTCATCTCCTTCCTAAAGGAATGTCCTTTAATTCTGAGGTTGTGCCCTCTGGTCCTAGACTATCCCACTGGTGGAAACATCCTCTCCACATCCACTCTATCCGGGCCTTTCACTACTCGGTGACGTTTCAATGAGGCCCTCTCTCATTCTTCTAAACTCTAGCGAGTACAGTCCCAGTGCCGACAAACGCTTATCGTACGTTAACCCACTAATTCGTGGGATGGTTCTTGTAAACCTCCTCTGGACCCTCTCCAGAGCCGGCACATCCTTCCTCTATATAGGGCCCAAAACTGCTCACGTTCCCCATGAAAGTAAGCATGCAGCAGGCAGAGGAAAGCCAATCATAATCATAAGTTGGCCTTCATAACAAGAGGAGTTGAGAACGGGAGCAAAGATATCATTCTGCAGTTGTGCAGGGCCCTAGTGAGACCAAACCTGGAGTATTGTGTGCAGTTGTGTTCTCCACATTTGAGGAAGGACCTTCTTGCTGTTGAGGGAATGCAGCGTAGGTTCACCAGGTTAACTCCCGGGAAGGCGGGACTGACATTTGCTGCAAGACTTCGGGCAGAGCCATAGTGGTGGGTGACTCCATTGTCCGAGGAGCGGGCTGGAGATTCTGTGGAGGCCGGCTGGACACGAGGATGGTTTTAGGCCTCCCTGGTGCCAAGGTTCAGGATGTCACGAACCAAATTCAGAACATCCGAGAGAGAGAGAGAAGGTGAACAGTCGGCAGTAGTCGTGGATGTAGGCACAAACGACATCGGGAAGAAGAGGAAGGAGGTACTCCAACGTGAGTTCAGGGAGTTGGGAAGAATACTGAAAAGCAGGACTTCTAGGGTGGTTATCTCTGGATTGCTTCCTGTACCTCGTGATGGCGAGGACAGGAACAGGGAGATAGGGGCTCTAAATGTGTGGCTGAGGGGCTGGTGCAGGGAGCAAGGATTTAGATTTATAGACCATTGGGATCTCTTCTGGGGTAGGGTGTAGAAAGTAAGCATGCAGGTAAAGCAGGCTGTGAGGAAAGCGAATGGCATGTTGGCCTTCACAACAAGAGGAGTATAGAGGCAAAGGGGTCCTTCTGCATTTGTACAGGACCCTAGTGAGACCTCACCTGGAGTATTGTGTGCAGCTTTGGCATGTAGGCCTTCATCGCAAGAGGAGTTGCGTACGGGAGGAAATATGTCCCTCTGTAGTTGTATAGGGCCTTAGTGAGACCACACCTGGAGTATTGTGTGCAGTTTTGCTCTCCACATTTGAGGAAGCATATTCTTGCTATAGAGGGAGTGCAGCGTATGTTCGCAAGGTAAATTCCCGGGATGGAGGGACTGCCATAGGCTGAGCGAATGGAGCAGCTGGGTTTGTATACACTGGAATTTAGAAGGATGAGAGGATATGAAAAAATATAAGATTATTTAGGGTTTGGACACGCTACAGGCAGGAAACATGTTCCCAATGTTGGGAGAGTCCAGAACAAGGGGCGTCTGGATGCGTCAATAGAGAGCTAGATAGGGCTCTTAAAGATAGTGGAGTCAGGGGATATGGGGAGAAGGCAGGAACGGGGTTCTGATTGTGGATGATCACAGTGAATGGTGGTGTTGGCTTGAAGGGCCGAATGGCCTACCCCTGCACCTATTGTGTATTGTATATTGTCTATGATGCCTGACCAGCACCTTACAGTACTGCAACCTTGATTTTTGTGTTCGAGACTTCTTGAAATGAATGTGGTTGACATAAATGCCCAACACCCGATCTTGGATAAACTCCACGTGGTCACGGGGAGAGCATACTAACTTCTCTCCCATCTTGTTACAGACATACATGCAAGCCCACGGGACAACAGCCACGTATTTTCGGAAAGATATGGTGCCTTAAGCTATGATGAAGATTTCATGACAGGTGGTGAGAAAGATTGGGAGACAGAATACTCAAAGTTTCTCCGCCCATCTCCATAGAAAACATAGAAAGAGAAAAATAGATGCAGCAGTTGGCCATTCGGCCCTTCAACCCAGCACCTCCATTCAATGTAATGATGGCTGATCATCCACAACCAGTAACCCGTTCCTGCCATCTCCCCATATTCCCTGACTCCGCTATCTTTAAGAGCCCTATCTAACTCTCTCGTGAAAGTATCCAGAGAATCGGCCCTCTGAGGCAGTGAATTCTACAATTTTCTGTGTGAAAAAGTGTTTCCTCATCTCCACTATAAATGGCTTACCCCTTATTCTTAAACTGTGTGGCCCCTGGTTCTGGACTTCCCCAACATCGAGAACGTGTTTCCTGCCTCTAGCCTTTCTAATTCTTCAAGAATGTTGTATGTTTCTATAAGATCCCATCTCATATAGTCAGAGAGTCATGGAATGACACAATGTGGAATCAGGCCATTCGGCCCACCTTGCAAACACCGGCCAACGTGCCCCATGTACACTAGTCACACCTGCTCGCGTTTGGTCCATGCCACTCCAAACCTGTCCTATCCATGTACCTGTCCAAGTGTTGTGATAGTCCAAGCATCAACTACCTCCGCCTGCAGCTCGTTCCATACACCCACCACCTTCTGTGTGGAAAAGAAGCCCCTCAGATTCCTAATATATCTTTCCTCCTTCTGTCTGTCTGTCTGTCTGTCTGTCTGTCTGTCTGTCTGTCTGTCTGTCTGTCTGTCTGTCTGTCTGTCTGTCTGTCTGTCTGTCTGTCTGTCTGTCTGTCTGTCTGTCTGTCTGTCTGTCTGTCTGTCTGTCTGCCTGCCTCTCTCTCTGTCTCTCTGTCTGTACCTCTGTCTATCTCTGTGTCTATCTGTGTCTCTCTCTGTCTCTCTCTGTCTCTGTCTGTCTCTCTGTCTGTTTATCTCTGTCTCTCTCTGTCTCCTTCTGTCTCTCTCTCAGTGCCTTGCTCTTTCTCTCCCTGTCTCTCTGTTTCTCTATGCCTCTCTCTGCCACTCTGTCTCTCTCTCTCTCTGTCTCTCTTTCCGTCTCTGTCTCTCTCTGTCTCTCTCTGTATCATCCTGTCCCTCTCTCTGTGTATGTCTGTCTCGCTCTGTCTACCTCTGTCTCTCTCTGTCTCTATCTGTCTCGCTCTGTCTCTCCCTGTCTCTCTGTGTTTCTCACAGTCTCTCACGGTCTCTCTCTGTCTCCTTCTGTCCCTCCCTCTGAGTCTCGCACTATGAAACAAACTACAGAGCGGTGGTGCAGAACCTGGCGGACTGGCGCGCCAATAACAACTTGGCACTAAACACCTCCAAGACCAAGGAGCTGATTATTGACTTCAGGAGGTCCCATTCTGGAGAATACGCCCAAATCTCCATTTATGGGGAAAGTGTGGAGAGAGTGTCCAGCTTTAAGTTTCTGGGCACTCACATTTCAGAAGACCTCACATGGTCCACAAACACCGCCGCGCTGGTCAAGAAGGCACAGCAACGACTGTTCTTCCTGAGGACATTAAAAAAGACTGGTCTGCCCCAACAGCTGCTGACAACGTTCTACCGCTGCACCACAGAGAGCATACTAACGTATGGCATCTCTGTGTGGTATCTCAGCTGCACGGAGGCGGAGAGGAGAGCTCTTCAGCGCGTCGTCAACAGAGCGCAGCGGATCATCGGGACAGAGCTACCAGCCTTGGAGGGCATCTACCACACGCGGTGCCTCAGGAAGGCCCTCAGCATCCATATTGACTCATCACACCCCTGCCACGGTCTGTTTCAACTACTTCCCTCCGGCAGACGTTACAAGGCCTTCTACGCCCGAACCTCCAGACTCAGGAACAGTTTTATCCCAAGAGCTATAGCGGCTCTGAACCGGCCCTAATGAGTGCGCCCCCCCCCCCCCACCCACCCCCTTTGGACAGTCTCCCTCAGTTGGTCACGTCAATCAATTCAGCTTGTTTATTTATGTATTGTATTTATTTACCTTTCTTGTACATCAGTGGAGCTGCACACTAAATCTCGTTGCACTGACGTGCAATGACAATAAAAGATATATTATTATTATATTATATCTCTCTCAGTCTCTCTCTGTCTCTGTCTCATTTTCTTTGTCTCTCTGTGCCTCTCTATATCCCATTCTCTCTCCCTCTCTCTATCTATCTCACCCTGTCTCGTTCTGTCTCTCGTTCTGTCTCTCGTTCTGTCTGTTTCTGACTCTCTCTCTCGGTTGGCGCGGTTTTTCTATTTGTGCAAAAACGGTATGCGATATCGTTACGAATCTTCGCCACCTCACGCGCCGTTCTCCTGTGCTGCGAGTGCAATAAGATTTGTCCCGATCCGTGGTATATTGTAAATGTTAGCGAGGTTTTAAAATCATTAAAAAACGCACATGTTCAGATCGATCTCCTCTCCTGCCAGCAAGTGCCGCGGGGATTGGTCTCTTCTCCTGTCACTCCCCGGGACGGTCCTCCCCTTCCTGCGGCATTACGTCTTTACTGGAGCTGCGAGTGTAGTGGCCGGCGGAGTTCACCAACACGGAGCGGCCCAGCGCGGAATCGGAATCGGAGATGTCGCCAAACAAGATGGCGCCCGCTGTATGTCCCGAACGCAATGCCATCGCAACGCCCCGCAGCTCCAGCTGGTCCCACTCACTGCCCCCTTCCCCGTGAGAGCCCCCCTCTCCCGTGGCTTTTTCGCCGACCTCTACCCCCATCCCCCGTCCGTCCGTCCGTCCCGGCCGAGGGATCCGACGACGGGCTCTGAGGGCGCTGACCGACGGCTGACGCTCGTCGGGGGCACACAAAAAGGGGGAGGAGCGGCAACGTCGACATCCGGGGGAGGTGAGGAGGGAGTGTGGGGAAGAGAGGGGGTAGAGGGAGAGGAGGGGGAAGGCAGCGGAGAGTAGGTATGGAGAACGCGAGAGCGTAACTGAGGGTAGGAGAAAGGAGTGGGAGAAAGAGCGAGTATAGGAGCAAATAGGTCTGCAGTTGTACAGGGCCCTAGTGAGACCACACCTGGAGTATTGTGTGCAGTTTTGGTTCCAAATTTGAGGAAGGACATTCTTGCTATTGAGGGAGCCCAGCGTAGGTTCCTACTGGCTCTCCAGGAAGCCCTAGCTGACCTTACTGTGGAAAATCACCTGTCCCAAAAAGTCACAAGGCGTGATGAGACAAGTGGCACCGAAAATACTTTTCACTTCACCCCCAGATTTAATTTCGGAAGTTTCATCCTGTGCAGGAATTAGCGATCATTATATTATCCAAGCAAAACTGCACTTAAAGCTTAAAGTTCCTTCAAAACCAAGGCGTATAATTTCCCTCTGGAAAAAAGTGAACAGCGAGGAATTTAAAGTCTTAGCAAAATAACTGGGAAAAGATTTCTTCAACCTGCAACCAGATAAAAGATCCGTAAATGACAACTGGGTGTGGCTGAGAAACTCCTTAAATAATATTGTTACAAATCATGTTCCTCAAAAACTCATGAAGGGCCGTATGCGTCCTCCTTGGTTTTCGGCAAAACTGAAACATCTCTGCAGTAAGGAAGAGAAGTTTTATATCCGTGCCAAAAAAAGGGGTACAAAACTGGACTGGGACAATTTTATTAGAGTGCGAAAACAAGTCGATCGTGCAATTAGGAGTGCTCATAGACAACATGTTTCTTCTATTCTTGGGGCAGAGCAACCCAAGGCTTTTTGGAGATATGTGAAATCCAGACGGGCAGACAACACTGGTGTCCAGATGCTTAAAGTGAACAACTGTCTGATCACTCATGACGAGGCGAAAGCAGAAGCTCTTGCAAACCAATTTCAACACGTATTCACCCGGGAAATTGTGGAGCCTTCATCATTTCCAGTTTACCGCCCAGCCCGTATGATGATATGCCTGCTATTAAAATTGAGATTGAAGGTGTCAAGAAGTTATTGCTCAACATTAATACCACAAAAGCAATTGGACCAGATCAGATACAGAATCAAGCCCTCAAGATCGCAGCCGAAGAACTGGCTCCAGTTTTGCAGTTCATTTTCCAACAATCGCTTGATTCAGGTGATGTTCCGCTGGATTGGAGGAAGGCTAACATCACT
>NW_022630600.1:0-2500 GCF_010909765.2 Amblyraja radiata | reverse complement strand
AGGTAAAGCAAGATGCATCTAATATCCAAACTTGGTCTGGGACATCTCCATCAAAGGCGGCAAGAAATGGCAGCAAATACACCTCATCTATCTGTCACTCCACTGGTCACAGCAAGACAGAGTCCGTCATGGAGCTGTCCCAGTTTGCAATCACCGGGCTAGCTACAAATAGATGACAAGTTCCAAATGCTACCTCTCAATATCACCAACAATATCTCTCCATCTCTGTCTCCCATCATTAGCATTCATATCAATAGGATTTGAGTATAGGAGCAGGGAGGTTCTGCTGCAGTTGTACAGGGTCTTGGTGAGACCACACCTGGAGTATTGCGTAGTTTTGGTCTCCAAATCTGAGGAAAGACATTCTTGCCATAGAGGGAGTACAGAGAAATTTCGCCAGACTGATTCCTGGGATGTCAGGACTTTCATATGAAGTAAAACTGGATAGACTCGGCTTGTACTCGCTAGAATTTTGAAGATTGAGGGGGGATCTTATAGAAACTTACAAAATTCTTAAGGGGTTGGACAGGGGCAGGATGATTGTTCCCGATGTTGGGGAAATCCAGAACAAGGAGTCACCGTTTAAGGATAAGGGGGAAATATTTTAGGACCGAGATGAGAAAAACATTTTTCACACAGAGAGTGGTAAATCTGTGGAATTCTCTACCACAGAAGGTTCTTGAGGCCAGTTCATTGGCTATATTTAAGAGGGAGATAGATGTGGCCCTTGTGGCTAAAGGGATCAGGGGGTATGGAGAGAAGGCAGGTACTGGATACCGAGTTGGATGATCAGCCATGATCATATTGAATGGCGGTGCAGGCTCGAAGGGCCGAATGGCCTACTCCTGCACCTATTTTCTATGTTTCTATGTTTCTATTTGTCACTCTCTCCATCACACTCTACATCACAGTCTGTCTATATATATCCTGATTGCTCTCTCTCTCTCTCTCTCTCGTTCTTCCCTCTCCATTCCTTTCACACTCTCTCTATCACACTACATCACAGTCTCTCTCTATATATATATATCTCGATATCTCTCTCGTTCTCTCTCTTTATCTCCCCCATATCTCCCTCTCCCCTTCTCTCTCACTCTCTCCCTCGATAATTGTATATCTCTTTAAATCTCACGATCTCTCTCACTATCTCATTCTCTCCCTCCCCTCTCTCTCTCTACGTCTCCCTCCCCCTCTCTCTCTCATCCAGTCTCTCTCCCTCTCTCTCTCTCCCTCCCTCCCCCCCTCACTCTCTCTCTCCCTCTCTCTCTTCCTCTCTCCCTCCCCTCTCTCCTGGGGCAAGAGGTACAGAAGAGTGAAAACGAACGCACTCACATCCAGATTCAGCGACATTGTTTCCCTGGCTGTTACCAGGCAACTGAACCGTCCTCTCACCAACGAGAGAGCGGTCCTGATCTCCCATTCACCACATTGGAGACCCTCGGACTATCTTTTATTGGACTTCACCTTGCACTAAACGTTATTCCCTTGATCCTGTATCTGTACACTGTGGACGGCTCGATTGTAATCATGTACAGTCTTCCAGGCGACTGGATAGCACACGACTAGAAAGGCTTTCACTGTACCTCGCTACACAGGACAATATACTAGACTGATCTAAATTGTCCACGTTCTCCACAGAGATGATGCATGTCTGACACGCTGAGTTACTCCAGCACTTGTACTTGTCCACGTTCTCCACAGAGATGCTGCCTGACCCGCTGAGTTACTCCAGAACTTTGTACCTGTCCACGTTCTCCAGAGAAGCTGCCTGACCCGCTGAGTTACTCCAGCACTTTGTACCTGTCCACGTTCTCCACAGAGATGCTGCCTGACCTGCTGCGTTACTCATGCACTTTGTACCGGTCCACGTTCTCCACAGAGATGCTGCCTGACCCGCTGAGTTACTCCAGCACTTTGTACCTGTCCACATTCTCCACAGAGATGCTGCCTGACCCGCTGAGTTACTCCAGCACGTTGTACCTGTCCACGTTCTCCACAGAGATGCTGTTTGCTGGACCGCTGAGTTACTCCAGTCTACTTTCAAAGGAAATGTCCTATTGGAGTGAGCATAGGTCCGCCCCGATTAACATCTGGTTTGCTATTAACTGCTTTTCAAAACATCCTCTGAAGCTCAGAGGTATTCTTTGACGATTTTCCACAAGTAAGGCACAATTTCAGTTTAAAAATCTGACGGTGTTATGTACAAAATCGCGAGAGAATAGATCGGGGAGACGCACCGAGTCTCTTGCGCAGAGTAAGGGAATCGAGGACCAGAGGGCATAGGTTTAAGGTGAGAGAGAGGGGGAGGGGGGAGATTTAATAGGACAACTTTTTTACACAGACGGTGGTGGGTGTATGGGTGTACGAGCTGCTGGAGGAGGTAGTTGAGGCTGGGACTATCACACCACTTGGACAGGTACATGGATAGGACAGGTTTGGAGGGATATGGGCCTAACACGGGCAGCAGGTGGGACCAGTGGGGGCATGTTGGTCGGGGTGGGCA
>NW_022630599.1:85625-98019 GCF_010909765.2 Amblyraja radiata | reverse complement strand
CCTCCAACCCCGACAAACAAGCCATCCACCATTACCCTCTGTGCTTTCTCCCCTTCAGCCACATTGCTGAATCATCTGCTATCCTGCAGTTTATAACCCATAGTTTAACCTTCTTAACCAACCTTCCCGTGAGGAACCTTGTCAAAGGCCTTACTAAAGTCCATATAGACAACATCCACTGCTTTAACCCTCGTCAATTCTGTCCCTAGTAACCTCTTCAACAATTCAAGAAGATAGTCAAACATGCCTTCCAGGCACAAATCCATTTGATGTTCCTAATCAGACCCTGTTCGTCCAGATGCTTATATATAGTATCTTTAAGTATCTTTTCCATTAATTTGCCCACCACTGAAGTCAAACTATAGGGTCTATAATTGCAGGTTTACTCTTAGAACCATTTTAACAATGGAACACATGCGCAGTACGCCAATCCTCGGGGACTATTCCCGTTTCTAATGACATTTGAAATATTTCTGTCATAGCCCCGGCTATTTCTACACTAACTTCCCTCAATGTCCTAGGGAATATCCTGTCGGGACCTGGAGACTTATCCACTTTTATATTTTTCAAAAGAGTCAGTACTTCTTTTACTTTGAAACTCATAGTATCCATAACTACTCTACTCGTTTTCCTTAGCTCACATAATTCAATATCCTTCTCCTTGGTGAATACCGAAGAAAAGAAATTGTTCAATATCTCCCCCATCTCTTTTGGCTCTGCAGATAGCTGCCCACTCTGTTTCTCCAATGGACCAATTTTATCCCTCGTTATCCTTTTGCTATTAATATAGCTGTAGAAACCCTTTGGATTTACTTTCACCTTACTTGCCAAAGCAACCTCATATCTTCTTTTAGCTTTTCTAATTTCTTTCTTAAGATTCTTTTTAGATTCCTTATACTCCACAAGCACCTCATTTACTTCATGCTGCCTATAATTATTGTAGATCTCCCTCTTTTTCCGAACAAGATGTCCAATTTCCCTTGAAAACCAGGGCTCTTTCCAATTTTTACTGTTTCCTTTCAACCGAATAGGAACATAAAGATTCTGTACTCTTAAAATGTCCCCTTTAAATGTCCACCATTTCTCTTCTACATCTTTCCCATAAAACAAAATGTCCCAGTCCACTCGTTTTAAATCATCTCGCATCTCATCAAAGTTAGCTTTTCTCCAATCAAAAATCTCAACCCTAGGTCCAGTTCTGACCTTCTCCATAATTATATTGAAACTAATGGTATTGTGATCACTGGACCCGAAGTGCTCCCCAACGCATACCTCCGCCACCTGTCCCGTCTCATTTCCTAACAGGAGGTCCAGCACTGCCCTTCCTCTAGTAGGTACCTCTATGTATTGCTGCAAAAAACTATCCTGCACACATTTTACAAACTCCAAACCATCCAGCCCATTTACAGAATGTGTTTCCCAGTCTACGTGTGGAAAGTTGAAATCTCCCACAATCACTACCTTGTGCTTACTACTAATATCTGCTATCTCCTTACATATTTGCTCTTCCAATTCTCGTTCCCCATTTGGCGGTCTATAATACACCCCTATAAGTGTGCTACACCTTTCCCACTTCTCAGTTCCACCCAAATAGCCTCCCTAGATGAGCCCTCCAATCTATCCTGCCAAAGCACTGCTGTAATATCTTCCCTGACTAGCAATGCAACACCACCACCTCTTGCCCCTCCAATTCTATCACACCTGAAGCACGAAATCCTGGAATATTTAGTTTCCAATCACAGCCCTCCTGCAACCATGTTTCACTGATCGCCACAACATCATACTTCCAGGTGTCTATCCAGACTCTAAGCTCACCCACCTTTCTTACAATGCTCCTAGCATTAAAATATGCCATTTAAGAAACCCCCCGTCTCTTCTTCTCTGTTTATTTCCTTTTTTTCTTTCTCCTCTTGTGTCTTCCCTTTTCTGCTTCCTGCCTCCCATTCTGTCTACTAGCTTTCTCTATTTGAGGTCCCTCGCCCCAAAGTATTCTAGTTTTAAAGTCTCCCCAGTGAACTTTGCAAATTTCCCCGCCATGATGTTGGTCCCCCTCGGGTTCAAGTGCAACCCATCTTTCTGTACAGGTCCCACTTCCCCAAAAGAAGTCCCAATGATCCAGAAACTTGAATCCCTGCCCTCTGCACCATCTTTCGGCCACGCTTTTATCCTCCACCTCGCTCCATTCCTACTCTCCTGTCGCGTGGTACAGGCAAGTAATCCTGAGATTGTGTTACCTTTTTGGTCCTTTTCCTTAACTCTCCTCCCAACACCCTAAATCCTCCCTTCAAGACCTCTTCACTTTTTTTACCTATGTCATTTGTACCAATATGTACCACGACCTCAGGCTCCTCTCCCTCTGATTTCAGGATATCTTGGATGGGTTGAAACAAGGCCCCGTGCCCGATTTAAGTACTACCACCGCCCTGACCCTCCTCCACTGTCTCCACGGTCCTGGGCCTCTGTGAAAACAAGCTCCATGCCCGATTTAAGTACTCACCGCCCTGACCATCCTCCACTGTCTCTAACGGTCTCGGGCCTCTGTGAAAACAAGCCCCGTGCCCGATTTAAGTACTCACCCGCCCTGACCCTCCTCCACTGTCTCCAACGTCCCGGGCCTCTGTGAAAACAAGCCCCGTGCCCGATTTAAGTACTCACCGCCCTGACCCTCCTCCACTGTCTCCAACGGTCCCGGCCTCTGTGAAAACAAGCCCGTGCCCGATTTAAGTACTCACCGCCCTGACCCTCCTCCACTGTCTCCAACGGTCCCGGGCCTCTGTGAAAACAAGCCCGTGCCCGATTTAAGTACTCACCGCCCTGACCCTCCTCCACTGTCTCCAACGGTCCCGGGCCTCTGTGAAAACAAGCCCCGTGCCCGATTTAAGTACTCACCGCCCTGACCCTCCTCCACTGTCTCCAACGGTACCGGGCCTCTATGAAAACAAGCCCCGTGCCCGATTTAAGTACTTTGAAATACAAGACGATGTTTTTGTGTTAATTCTTCCCCCTTACCTGTATTGTAGCTTAAAAAAAGATGTTCAAATCAAATGTGCTTTCTTCTTTCTGATCATTTTATTTTATTCATATTTATCATGGAGCATAGGAGCATGAGGCCTCAAATGCAGAAAATCAACAGAGCGCTCCATTCCACCCCTCTCTCATCGTTCATACCCCGTTTTGCCTTACAGGCTACACCTCATGGCATAAACCGGCAGTGGTTAAAACAGGATGACTAATGGAGAAGGGACGGGGCCCGAAATAAACTTTATACTGCATGGATTTACGAAGGGGAAATCATGCTTGACTAATCTGGAATTTTTTGAAGATTTAACTAGGAAAATGGACAAGTGGATGTAGTGTACCTGGACTTTCAGAAAGCATTTGGTAATGTCCCACATAGGAGATTAGTGGGCATAATTAGGGCACATGGTATTGGGGGTAGAGTGCTGACATGGATAGACAAGTGGTTGGCAGACAGGAAACAAAGAGTAGGGATTAACCATATAACCATATAACCATATAACAATTCACAGCACGGAAACAGGCCATCTCGACCCCTCTAGTCCGTGCCGAACACATAATCTCCCCTAGTCCCATATACCTGCGCTCAGACCATAACCCTCCATTCCTTTCCCATCCATATAACTATCCAATTTATTTTTAAATGATAAAAACGAACCTGCCTCCACCACCTTCACTGGAAGCTCATTCCACACAGCTACCACTCTCTGAGTAAAGAAGTCCCCCCTCATGATACCCCTAAACTTCAGTCCCTTAATTCTCAAGTCATGTCCCCTTGTTTGAATCTTCCCTACTCTCAGTGGGAAAAGCTTTTCCACGTCAACTCTGTCTATCCCTCTCATCATTTTAAAAACCTCTATCAAGTCCCCCCTTAACCTTCTGCGCTCCAAAGAATAAAGCCCTAACTTGTTCAACCTTTCTCTGTAACTTAGTTGCTGAAACCCAGGCAACATTCTAGTAAATCTCCTCTGTACTCTCTCTATTTTGTTGACATCCTTCCTATAATTAGGCGACCAAAATTGTACACCATACTCCAGAATTGGCCTCACCAATGCCTTGTACAATTTTAACATTACATCCCAACTTCTATACTCAATGCTCTGATTTATAAAGGCCAGCACACCAAAAGCTTTCTTTACCACCCTATCTACATGAGATTCCACTTTCATGGAACTGTGCACAGTTATTCCCAGATCCCTCTGTTCACCTACATTCTTCAATTCCCTACCATTTACCATGTACGTCCTATTTTGATTTGTCCTGCCAAGATGTAGCACCTCACACTTATCAGCATTAAACTCCATCTGTCATCTCTCAGCCCACTCTTCCAACTGGCATAAATCTCTCTGTAGACTTTGAAACTCTACTTCATTACCCGCAACCCACCTATCTCAGTATCATCTGCATACTTACTAATCCAATTTACCACACCATCGTCCAGATCATTGATGTACATGACAAACAACAGTGGACCCAACACAGATCCCTGTGGCACCCCACTCGTCACTGGCCTCCAACCTGACAAACAACCATCCACCATTACTCTCTGGCATCTCCCATTCAGCCACTGTTGAATCCATCTTGCTACTCCACCATTAATACCCAACCATTGAACCTTCTTAACCAACCTTCCATGAGGAACCTTGTCAAAGGCCTTACTGAAGTCCATATACACAACATCCACTGCTTTACCCTCATCAATTTCCCGAGTAACATCTTCAAAAAAATCAAGAAGCTTAGTTAAACATGACCTTCCAGGCACAAATCCATGTTGACTGTTCCTAATCAGACCCTGTTTATCCAGATGCTTATATATATTATCTCTAAGTATTCTTTCCATTAATTTGCCCACCACTGACGTCAAACTAACAGGTCTATAATTGCTAGGTTTACTCTTAGACCCCTTTTTAAACAATGGAACAACATGCGCAGTACGCCAATCCTCCGGCACTGTTCCCGTTTCTAATGACATTTGAAATATTTCTGCCATAGCCCCTGCTATTTCTACACTAACTTCCCTCAATGTCCTAGGGAATATCCTGTCCGGACCTGGAGACTTATCCACTTTTATATTTCTCAAAAGTGTCAGTACTTCCTCTTCTTTGATCCTCATAGTTTCCATAGCTACTCTACTTGTTTCCCTTACCTCACATAATTCAATATCCTTCTCCTTGGTGAATACCGAAGAAAAGAAACTGTTCAATATCTCCCCCATCTCTTTTGGCTCTGCAGATAGTTGGCCACTCTGACTCTCTAATGGACCAATTTTATCCCTCGTTATCCTTTTGCTATTAATATAGCGGTAGAAACCCTTCGGATTTACTTTTACCTTACTTGCCAAAGCAACCTCATATCTTCTTTTAGCTTTTCTAATTTCTTTCTTAAGATTCTTTTTACATTCTTTATACTCCTCAAGCACCTCATTTACTCCATGCTGCCTATAACTATTGTAGATCTCCCTCTTTTTCCGAACCAAGTGTCCAATTTCCCTTGAAAACCATGGCTCTTTACAATTTTTACGATTTCCTTTCAACGGGTCCCTTTCAGAATGGCAAGCTAGTGGGGTACGGCAAGTCTCGGTCCTGGGAACGCAGCTATTTACAATATACATCAATGATTTAGATGAAGGGATTCAAAGTAACATTAGCAATTTTGCAGATGACACAAAGCTGGGTGGCAGTGTGAACTGTGAGGAGGATGCTATGAGAATGCAGGATGACTTGGATAGGTTGGGGGAGTGGGAAGATGCATGGCAGATGAAGTTTAATGCGGATACATGTGAGGTTATCCACTTTGGTAGCAAAAACTGAAAGGCAGATTACTATCTAAATGCCGTCAAGTTGGGAAAAGGGGAAGGACAACGGGATCTGGGGGCCTTGTACATCAGTCTATGAAAGTAAGCACGCAGGTACAGCAGGCAGTGAATAAAGCGAATGGCATGTTGGCCTTTATAACAAGAGGAATAGAATAGAATAGAATAGAATAGAATGCTATTTATTGTCATTCAAACCTAGGTTTAAACTAAATATAATTTCTACAGTTTTTTACATTACAAAACAATCCAAGACCCACACTTAACACAGTTTACATAAACATCCATCACAGTGAGTCTCCAACATCTCCTCACTGTGATGGAAGGCAAAGTCTTTATCTCTTCCCTTTGTTCCTTCTCCCGCGGTTCAGCAGTCCAACTGCAGTGTCGAGGCGAACTGGGGCTCCGATGTTAAAGCCCCCGGCGGGCGATGGTAAGTCCTGAGGCCGTTTAAGCCACGCCGGGCGATGTTAGGCCCCGGCTCAATGTCCTTTAAACCCGCGGTTCCAGCGGGAGAAGTCGCCGTTGCGGAGCTCGGAAAAGCGGTCTCCCACCAGGGACCTGCGAGCTCCCGATGTTCCTGTTCACCGGGTCTGCGGCCGGTGCCTCCGAACTCCAAAGTCGGGTCGCAGCCACGCGCCACCACAGCTCTTCACGCTCCGAAGTTGGCCAGCTCCGCGATCTCAGTTCCGCAGGCTCTGCAACTGGAGCCCTCATGTTAGTCCCAGCCGGAGGTCGCCGCCGGCTCCACGAGGTTAGGCCCAACGACATCCGAGACACGACAGGGAATAGTCGGGTCCCCGCACAGGGAAGAGATTTAAAACGGTTTCCCCCACAGCACCCCCACATATACACAGCTCTAAAAAAATTAATAAAAACTAACTCAAGACATACATTTAACAAGACAAAAATAAAAAAAGACAGATAGGAGCAAAGAATATAGGAGCAAAGAGATCCTTCTGCAGTTGTACAGAGCCCTAGTGAGACCACACCTGGAGTATTGTGTGCAGTTTTGCTCCCCTAATTTGAGGACATTCTTGCTATTGAGGGAGTGCAGCGTAGGTTTACAAGGTTAATTCCCGGGATGGTGGGCCTGTCATATGCTGAAAGAATGGAGCAGCTAGGCTTGTACACTCTGGAGTTTAGAAGGATGAGAGGAGATCTCATGGAAACATATAAGATTGATAATGGTTTAGACACGCTAGAGGCAAGAAACATGTTCCCGATGTTGGGGGAGTCCAGAACCCCCAAAGTGTCCAGGGTGTCTGTGGAATTCTTAGCCTCAGAGAGTGGTGGAGGCAGGTTCTCTGGATGCTTTCAAGAGAGAGCTAGATAGGGTTCCTAAAACTAGGAAGTCGGGGGACATCGGGAGAAGGCAGGAACGGGGTGCTGATTGGGGATGATCAGCCATGATCACATTGAATGGCGGTGCTGGCTCGAAGGGCCGAATGGCCTACTCCTGCACCTATTGCCGATTGTCTATTATGCTGAAGGCACAATTGCATATATTGTTTATAAGAAATGAGGCAAAGAGCCATGTGAGCCGTTAGGAGTGAGGTTCAAATCAGATCAGCTGTGTTCTTATTGAAAGATGGGATATCCTTGTTAGGCCGAGGGGCAACTTCTCTGCTGATTAATATGGTTGAATAAAAGCCTCAGACAAGTAAATTAAATTAATGGAATAACTCGTAAAGGCAGACTGGATGTCTGAAGAAGGGTCTCAAACCGAAACGCACCCATTCCTTCTCTCCAGAATTACTGCCTGTCCTGCTGAGCTACTGACCTTTCTGTCCTTGGCCTCTTCCACTGTTAGAGTGAGGGGGTGGAGGTGGGGGAGAGGTCGGGGCGCGGGGTTGGGGTCGGGCCTCAGCCGCCCAGTGACGCCCCGAGTTTATGCATCACCGGGCAGAGAGGGTTCTGGCGTGGGGATGTTCATACTAGGAGCACAGAATTAGGCAAGTCGGCCCATCTAGTCTACTCCGCCATTCGATCATGGTTAGACACAAAATGCTGGAGTAACTCAGCGGGACTGGCAGCATCTCGGGAGAGAAGGAATGGGTGACGTTTCGGGTCGAGACCCTTCTTCAGGCTGGTTAGGGATAAGGGAAACGAAAGATATAGATTATGATTTTTGTCTTACACTCAATCATGGCTGATCTATCTCTCCTTCTCAACCACATTCTCCTGCCTTCTCCCCATAACCCTGGCACCCATACAAACGAAGAACCTGACAATCTCCACTTTAAAAAATATAATGACAGCCGTCTGCAGCAATGAATCTCATAGATTCACCACCCTCCAGCTCAAGAAATTCCTCATCTCCATTCTAAAAGTTCATCCTTTAATTCTGAAATTGCCCTCTGGTCCGAGACCATCTCACTGGTGGAGACATCTTCTCCACATCCACTCTATCCAGGCCTTTCACTATTTGATGTGGTCTGGGGGGTGTAGAGAGGGTTTGGGAGGGACAGTGGTGGGATGTGTAGGGTGAAGAGAGGTTCAGGAGGGGTAGGATGCGATGTGGATGGTGAAGAGCGGTTTCTGGAGGAGGGTGGGGGTGGAGGGTGAAGAGAGGGTTCAGGAGGGGGAGGATGGGATGTGGAGGGTGAAGAGAGGGTTCAGGAGGGGGGATGGGGTGTGGAGGATAACGAGTGGGTTCAGGAGGGTGGGGATCGGGTGAGGAGAGGGTTCAGGAGGGGGAGGGTGGGGGTGGAGGTAGAAGAGAGGGTTCAGGAGGGTGGAGTGGGGAGGGTTCAGGAGGTTGTGGAGGGTGTCGAGAGGGCTCAGCAGGGTGGGGACAGGGTGGGTGGGTGACAGCATGGTGCCAGGTGGGGTGACTGTGGGAAATGTGAGGCCATCCTCGCCAGCAGACAATGAAGCAGCAATGCTGTATTGTGTGAATGTTTTTTGTACTATTATCACGGTGCCTTGCTGTAGAAGCACCAGTATTAGATAGCATTTATTGACATAAATAAGGAATAATATTGTATCAAGTTTCATCAGACTGGTGTTACCGTGTGTAGCGAGACCGATGCTCAGCCTCTGTTCTTTAGTGTTTGGAGGAATGAGGGGTGACCTGAATGAAATGTCCATAGATTGGATGTATGCCGGGTGTTATGTTATGCTGCACGTAAGAATTTAATTGTTCCATTGTACGTGTGAGAATTTAACACTCTTGACTCCTAGTTTTTCCCCTGAGTGAAGAATCCAGAACCAGGGGTCAGAATATGTGACTAGGGTGGTGGTCGATGTGTTTCTAGGGTGGCTTGTTTCTGACTCTGAGGAATGGTGGAACAATGGCTGCCCAGCTCCACCATGTGTAAATGTGCTTGGGGTTCCTGTCTTCATCACTCTGTTGACCAGAGGTACCTCCAAACCCCAGCTCCTCCCTCGCAACATGGACCCGCTACAATTCGCATACCGTCCGAACAGATCCACGGACGATGCAGTCTCCCAGGTTCTGCACACCGCTCTCTCTCATCTTGACAGCCAGAAAGGGGGCTATGTGAGGATGCTGTTCATAGACTACAGTTTAGCCTCCAACACGATAGTGCCCACCAGACTGGCCGAAAAGCTGCTGGAATTGGGGCTCAACACCCCCCTGTGTGCCTGGATCCTGGACTTTCTCACCGGGTAGTCAGGATGGGAGGAAATACATCTAAGTCCCTCACCCTGAGCACAGGATCCTTTCAGGGTTGCGTCCTCAGCCCCCCACTGTACTCCCTGTACACACATGACTGTGTGGCCATGTTCAGCTCCAACTCGATAATCAAGTTTGCTGATGACACTGTGGTGGTGGGCCTGATCTCAGCCAACGAAGAGAAGGCCTTCCGGGACGAGGTGGCTGATCTGGCACTCTGGTGTCAGGACAACAGCCTCCTCTTAAATATCAAAAAAAAGCTAAGGAGCTGATCGTGGACGTTAGGAGGGCACATCATCCGAGGACGTACACACCATTGAAGATAAATGGAGGTACTGTGGATAGGGTGAGCTGTTTTAAATACCTGGGAGTCGACATCTCCGAGGATATGACATGGACATCACACGCTGCAGCACTCGTGAGTAAGGCAAGGCAGCGTCTTTACCACCTCAGGCAATTGAGGAAATTCACAGTGTGTCTGAGGATGCTCCAGTGCTTCTACTCAGTGGCTGCGGAAAGCATCTTGTCCGGAAATATCACGATTTGGTTTGGGGACTGCTCTGCCCAGGATAAGAAGGCTCTGCAGAGAGTAGTGCGTTCGGCCGAATGCACTATGGGAACTTCACTCGCCCCTCTGCAGGAACTATACATCAGAAGGTGCAACTCCAGAGCCAACAAGATCATGGGAGACCCCTTCCACCCCAGCAACGGACTGTTCCAGCTGCTACTGTCAGGCAAACGCCTCCGTTGCCATGCTGTGAGAACGGAGAGGATGAGAAGGAGTTTCTTCCCAGAGGCCATTAGGACTGTGAACTCCTATCTTACCAGGGACTAACTTTACTGTACCATTTTACTGTTGTGTGGTGTCTTTTTAAAATTGCTGGGTTTTTTCTATTTCTTACCTCCCTCCCTCTCACAAATATGTAATATGTGAATATTCTGTTTGTAGTTTGTTTGTTTGTTTTATGCACAATTCGCGAGCATTGCCACTTTTCATTTCACTACACATCTCGTATGTGTATGTGACGAATAAACTTGACTTGACTTGATTACCGTTGGTCATTTGCGATTTCCATAATTGAGGACAGAGGAAGCCAATTATTCGACCCACAGTGTCTTTGCCGGTTGTGCAAGAGTTCATCGGTCAGATCCCACCTTCTCCCACCTTATCTCTGGATGCTTTTGAGAGAGAGCTAGATAGGGCTCTTAAAAATATGAAGTCGGGGGATATCAGGAGAAGGCAGGAACGGGGTGCTGATCGGGGAAGATCAACCATGATCACATTGAATGATCACTCGAAGGGCCGAATGGCCTATTCCTGCACCTATTGTCTATTGTCTATTATGCTGAAGGCCCAATTGGATATATTGTTTATAAGAAATTAGGCAAAGAGCCATGTGAGCCGTTGCGAGAGAGGTTCAAATCAGACCAGCTGTGTTCTTATTGAAAGGTGGAATATCCTTGTTAGGCCGAGGGGCAACTTCTCTGCTGATTAATATGGTTGAATAAAAGCCTCAGACAAGTACATTAAATTAATGGAGTAACTCGGTAAGGCAGACTAGAAGTCTGAAGAAGGGTCTCAAACCGAAACGCACCCATTCCTTCTCTCCAGAATTACTGCCTGTCCTGCTGAGTTACTGACCTTTCTGTCCTTGGCCTCCTCCACTGTTAGAGTGAGGCACAGAGCAAATTGGAGGAACAGCACCTCACATTTGGCTTGGGCAGCTTACACTCCAGCAGTATGAATAGTGCCTTCTCTAACCTTTGCTTTCCCTCTATCTCCACCCAACCCCCTTCCTAGTTCTCCGACCAGTTTGACTGTCCAGAGATTAAATGTTATCACTGTGAGTTTCGTTGTCACCTTCCACCATTTAACAATTATCTATTCTACATTTTCCTTGATCTCTAACCCATTCGATGTCTCATTTTCACACCTTACACTTCCTTATCTCTTTGTCTCCCTCTCCCATTACTCTCAGACTGAAGAAGGGTCTCGACCAGGAACGTCACCCATTCTTTCTCTCCAGAGATGCTGCCTGTCCTGCTGAGTTACTCCAGCACTTTACATTACAAATTACATTAATATTTGTATCATCTGGGGTTTTATTGACACCTTCCATAATCGAGGAGCAGATGAATTTCAGTTTCCATTAATAAAATATTATTCATGTATCGGATGCATGTGTTGCTGTGGTCGGGGACGGGGATTGAACCTGCCGCACTGAGTGAGCGGGGTGGGGCTGGGGGAGGGGCTGGGGGAGGGGTCGGGGCGCGGGCACCGCCTGAGCTGAGCCGGGATTCAGAGCGGTGCCGCGCCGATGGGCCCCGCTCCCATCCGCTGTCAATCACCGGGTAGCTTCGTCACCGCTCTCCTGCTGTCACGTCACCGCCCGGAGGTGCGCTCTTTGCGCGTGCACGTCACGCAGGCGCGGAGACGGTTTAACGGCCGCGCTCGCGCCGCCACCTGTCGCCTGATCCTCTAACCGTCAGCGCAGGCCGCGCCCACCCCTCTGTTCCCATTGGATGCCGGCCGTGTCCGTCAGTGGTCTCAGCCAATGGCGGAGGCGAACCCGCCGAGGGGGCGTGTCTTCCGCAGGTCCCGCCCCCGGACATGCGGGTCCAATCCCGCGCGCAGGCGCAGCGCGTCTCCGTTGCTCTAGAAACCAAAGATCCGCTACAGGATCTTCGCTAGAAACATAGAAGCATGGTGCAGGAGGAGGCCATTCGGCCCTTCGAGCCAGCACCGACATTCATTGTGATCATGGCTGATCGTCCCCTATCAATAACCCGTGCCTGCCTTCTCCCCATATCCCTAGACTCCACTCGCCCCTAGAGCTCTATCTAACTCGCTCTTAAATCCATCCAGTGACTTGGCCTCCACTGCCCTATGTGGCGGGGAATTCCACAAATTCACAACTCTCTGG
>NW_022630599.1:43125-80625 GCF_010909765.2 Amblyraja radiata | reverse complement strand
CCCCCCACCCCCCATACCTACCCGCTCCCACCCCCAACACCGGCAGATTGATCGTGGTGGATAGTGGTTCACAGTTCGCTTGGATATCTTTTCATTCTTGTCTTAATCATTGTCTAATCCCACTATTATCATTCGGGTTACTGCAGAGCAGCAGAATATGGTAACACCTATCCACACCACGGCTGAAGTTGGAAACAGGACTGCGGCTCCAGTGACCTCAACAACAAGGACGGACACAGGTGTGTTGCAGAATTCTTCACGATATAAATGTTGTCTTGATATCTGGTTTGCATCATATGCATGGTCCACAGGTCAGAAGGATAGGGGATTAAGGAAGGGACTGAGAAAGAGAGGATGTTAACATCTGCAGGCAGTAGTTTAAAGGACAGAGGGAGTGATCGTAGAGGCGATGAATCATCCTCATTGAAGTTTCAGATGTGCATTAATGCAGTGACTGGGGAGAGGCTTTCTGAGAAAGTGAAGAGTATAAGATGGTGCATGAATCGTGGTGACTCTTGTGTTTGGACTCTGTGTAGTCTGCACTTTCGGAGTTATTATGGCCCTAGTTGTGCCTCAGAGTCATAGAGGCACACGGCATGGAACACGGCTCTTCAGCCCCACCTTGGACACGTCACACAACATGGCCGATCTACTGTAGTCCCACAAGCCTGCGTAAGGCCCATGTCCCTCTAAACCTATCGTATCCATGTACTGATTTTACGATAAATTCCCCGACCCCACCTGAAACCTATGTCATTTGTTTCTTGATTCTCCTCCTCTGGGTAAAAGACTGTGTATTAATCTATGATATATAATAAATAGTGTATCTACTCCTCTCCTGATCCTCATGTATAGGAGGATGATCACTGAACTTGTGTACACATGACAAAGTATAATTGAAGCCAGGGAGCATGAGGCCACAGAGAGTGGAGCGATGGTGATGGGTGGGACACACTTGGTTGAAGGAGAGCAATTGCAAGGTGTTTCCATTATCCATCAGTAAACTGGGTGGTTCATGCATGTGGAAGATAATCCTAGGGAGATTAGCTGGCATCAACTACAGTGTTGCCTCAGGTGATAAGTGCATCTGCACCTCTTCATCAGTGCATTTGTCTACTGTGTTTTTGCTGTGATTTGTTCCCTGTCTGAACACCGGCTATGGAGATGATCACAGTCCCCCAGTGCCCACACTTCCCGGGTCACACACTGTCCCATCCCCCTGGGGCCCATGCTCCCTGGGTCACACACTGTCCCGTCCCCCTGGGGCCCATGCTCCCTGGGTCACACACTGCCACATCCCCCTGCGCCACACACTGTCCCATCCCCCTGGGTCACACACTGTCCCATCCCCCTGGGGCCCATGCCCCCTGAGTCACACACTGTCCCATCCCCCTGCGGCCCATGCTCCCTGGGTCACAAGCACTATCCCATACCCCTGGGGTCCATGCTCCCTGTGTCACACATCGTCACATCCCTCTGGGGCCCATGCACCCTGTGTCACACACTGTCCCATCCCCCTGGGGCCCATGCTCCCTGGGTCACACACACCGTCACATCCGCCTGGGGCCCATGCTCCCTGGGTCACACATTGTCCCATCCGCCTGGGGCCCATGCACCCTGTGTCACACACTGTCCCATTCCCCTGGGGCCCATGCTCCCTGGGTCACACACACTGTCCCATCCCCCTGGGGCCCATGCTCCCTTGGTCACACACACCATCACATCCTCCCTGGGTCAGACGCTATCCAACCCTCCCCTGCTCACACGCTGCCTGAGCCTCCCCGATCCTTCAGACAGATTGTCGGGGGCAGCCGTAAGCTGGCAGAGAGGAGCGGCAACACAAAGCCTGGCAAGTGAGATGGATATTATTGAGGAGGTATTTTCATAGGTAGGTTGTTGAACAAAGGCTAGAGATGAAAAATCAAGGTGTTAGGCGGAAAGATTGAGTGTTGGAGATTATGAAATTAAAGAAAGGAATATAGGAGGCAGGAAATGGGGAGCGGAGACATCGGTGCTAGACAGTGGAGTGAGTGGGAGGAAATAAGGCGGATGTGTGGTTTGGATTGTTACATAAAGTTGGATAATTCATTGTTCATGCCATTGGATTGTAGGCTACACAAGCGGAATGTGAGATGCAGTTCCTCCGGTGAGCTCGTGTCCAAGGACAGAGAGGAAGCTATGGGAATGGGAAGAGAGTTACAATGGTTGGCAATTGGTGAGACAGAGCATCGTCTCGGCGACTGTTTATCTGCCAAGACCTACTGGATTTTCCGGTTACTAACCATTTTTACTCCTCGCGCAGATTTCTCCCTTCCCCCTCCCTTTCCACAGACATTAATTCATCTCGCTTCACAATTTGCAACTTTTCACACTTGTCTTTTCATCTCTGGCCTTTGTCCAATTATCTTTTCATTTCAAAATAGACTTTACTCAGGTAATAAATATACAATACATAAATCGTGCGAAAAATTCATCTGACATTTCCGGGGGCTATACAAATTATTCAGTAGTCTACATACATTGCTCAAGTTTCGCAAATTTGGCCCCCACCCTTGCCTCTCATGTGGCCCACTGACTTGGAATCCCTTCCCTTTTGTCCAATTATCAGCCTATCAAAAACTCCCCTCACCTGTATCCACCTTACTTACCAGGCTTTGACCTGTCCCTCCTCTTGTCCACATTTCTCCCCACTCACAGCCACCACAATCAGCCTGAAGAAAGGTCCAGACTTGAAACGTCACCTATCCATGTCCTCCAGAGACGATGGTTGGCCCACTGAGTTCCTCCAGCACATTGTCTTATTCCGATATTCTGTTTTGATCATTCTAATTAAGGGGGCTGGAACAGTCAGGATGAGGGTTGCTGTTGTAGCGGGAGCCAAGGGGACCGGTTCAGATGGTGTTTAGTTTCTCTCTTTGAAGACACAGATCTAACGTCTACATTCTCTGAGCTCCTGACACAGTGGAACGACTACCAATTATTCCAACTGACAAAATTCTATCGTGAGAGACTGAAACAGGCGATTGAAGAAGGGGTTGAAAGTCTCCGTCTCATGATGAGGCCTCAGGGATATTTCAGTGAACAAGAACACAGGGTAAGTGGAAAGAACACGGTGACTTGTTTCCTGTCACAGAACTGACGGCATCGAGGGGGGAAGAGTGACCAATGTCAGTCCCACACATCTCGCACTCCCTGGGTTGAACAGCGCAATGGAGACACTGATCTCTGATCAGTTTGTGTCCTGTAGATCTGGTATCAGGAATACAACCTGTGACCTGGGGATTTGTGAGAATTGTCCATTCTGATCCAGCTGTTCTTCCTACACATGCATCTTAGCACAACAGTCAGGAAGCAGTAAACTTGTAAACCTGAATCGGAAACAATAATACTTTTCAAATGTCATCAGTTTCATTGGTCACATTTAGTTCAGTTCATGAAACCACAGAGGACATTGGGCAGAAACACAAGGAACTGCAGATCCTGGTTTACAAAATAGCACACAATGTGCTGCACAAAATAACTCTGTTTTTGGAGATGTTGTCTGACCTGCTGAATTATTCTAAGACATTGAACTGTTCGCTTATCATTAAATTAATAAATAAAAGTACATTTGCTAAAATCTACAATATAAACAAACGTCAGTTATTTACACATCTGTGGGAAGAGAAGCTGACTTAATGTGCGTTGAAAGGGGATGAGCTGCAGGAAATGTACAAGAGAGGGATGTCTTTGATCGGGTAAAACTGTGGCAGGTATAGAAATAAAAAAGTTATCTGGTCAATGAGTGAATGTGGGCTCAGAGGGTAAGAATGTAGATGAAAGAACATAATAGCTTCAAACTACAGAGCCGGAAGAAATGCAGGTTGGACTGGACACGTCCATTCCCAGTGGGATACAGTCCATGTGAGGCCAAAAGGAATTGGATTAATTTCACATCAATTTCAACACAGCCATCATTGGCCTGAATGGCCTGTTCCCGTGCTGTACACTGCTGTGTTCTCGGACACTGCCAGGTGTGAAGTGAGTTTCACACTGTCAGGACTCTGGGAGTACACAGTTTGTCAGCACAGTGTCATGGGTGTATGAAGAGGCAGATCAATGCCTGTCATTATGCTCAAAACTACCGGAATATCCCATCACTGAACAGCTAATTCCCTCCCCATTAGCATTGTCTCATTCACTTCTCCATATATTCATTGTTGTTCTTCACAGAATATCGCTGAGCTCGTGGTAAAGAGAAACCGCAGAGACAGTTCCACACTCTTCCTCAGTCTGGTGATGGGGAAGGGTAACCGTGCCCGGCGGGTGATGTGGGAATCCTTTGTGAAAATGCAGAATTAATTACCAAAGCTGAACAAAATACTGAAAGGAATCCAGGAGCTCGGTACGGTAAATCAACACACTGAACTGAATATCACATTGAAACACTGGAGTTAACTATGTTATTCAAGTCTGGTTTAATGAATGCTCGTTGGTTTGGACAGGTCCTGATCCACATGAATAAATGAACATCCTCAGAGGTTTATCAGAATTACCCTCTCATATGGAAGGTGAGTGTTTAAATGAACAATTCACACCAATGACGTCAGAATTGATGTAATATTGAAACTGTATATTTAAAGCTTTGCAGAATTGGTAATCAGAAGATCAAAGGTTGAAGAATTATTGGGACTGACGGGAATTTACTATGGATTGCTCCTTCGTCAATACACTCTGGTTTAATTTGAACCGAAGTACAGCAAAAAGCTGTTGTTGCATTCTGCCTAGTCAGCAGAAAGACAATACATGATTGCAATAGAGCCATTTACAATCTAAAGATACATGATAAGGGATTAACGTTTAGTGCAAGGTAAAACGAGGAAAATCCGATCAAGAATAGTCCGAGCGTAACCAAAGAGGTCGATAGTAATTCCCAGATCACTTGTTCTCTGACAAACACTGGAACTGTTACACTGCATTATATAATTTCATCCAGGTGTTAATTGTACAAGGCTGTAATGTATCAGGTTGTGCGACAGATCTGTGAAATCCAGTACTCTCCCGGAGAGACTGTGTGCAGTGATGCCCCACACACGCCTGGCAGGGTCCTGACACACTGTGTAACCCCACACACTGCTGGATGGGCCCTGACACACTGTGTAACCCCACACATTCCTGGATGGGTCCTTACACACTGTGTAACCCAACACACTCCTGGCAGTGTCCTGACACACTGTGTAACCCCACACACTCCTGGATGGGCCCTGACACACTGTGTAACCCCACACACTCCTGGATGGGCCCTTACACACTGTGTAACCCCACACACTCCTGGCTGTTCCTGACACACTGAATTCTTAGACCATCCCTGGAGATCTGCAATGTCTGTCGTGTTTAACCGCGGGATCCCCCACACACACAGTGGACAGAAATCTGAATGGATCTTATCTGTTTCCCACGCCCCTGCTCCTGGACCGGGCAAAAACAGCGTTTCCCTGGTCTTCATTGTCTAATGTCACGATCCGTCTTGCTCAATTGATAATTTTTCACAATTGTCAACAATTGTCTCACAATGAGGACCTACCTCTAGATACAACATCCCTACCTCCACCTGTATGTCTAATGCATTGCTTCCTCCATGACTCCCTGGCCTGCTCTTCCATGTCCAGTAGCCATTCAATGTCTAATGTCACTTCCCCATGAACACCTGTCCTTTCCCCACTTTGCTTCCAACCATGCAGGGAAACGAAATGTCTTTCTAGTTGAAGCTACTTGCAGTTTTCACCGATGACTCTGAACAATTGACTGTCACATCCATTCATCCCAGTCCCACTCTGTCCCCTCTGTCTTTGGTCCACCACACAAACCGTGCGTGAATCAAAGACTAGTACCTCATCTCCCAGTACAATGCGTGACAGCCTTCTGGACTCAACATTGATCGCAATACGTTTCAATAATCAGCATCACCTTTTCCCTTCGATTCCCCCCTCGTTCTCCCACTCGCTCGCTCTCCCCTTCCCCAACTCCCAATCTCGTCCTCCGCCCCTCTCTTTGTCTCTCCCCTCCAAATCCCATTCCCCCTCCCGTACACCCCTCCCCCCTCGCCCTTCCACCCCTACACACTTTCCCTCTCCCTCTGTCCTCCGTCTCTCTCTCTCCCTCCTCTTCTGCTCCTCCTCCCTGCCCACCTCCTTCCTCCCACGCTGATTCCCCCCTCCCCACATGTGCTGCCTGAGCTGCTGGGTATTTCCCTCCAGGTGTCCCTCTGACAGAACACCCAACGACCTTTACCCTGTCTGTGCCCAGCAGATCAACACTGGGTTTCTCAAAGTCTGTGTTCAAACCCAAAATAAATGCAAGCTGTGTTTGTCATGAGAGAATCAACTTGAGGACATGCAGGAATCAGTGAACTGTCCGGGGAGCGGGCTCACTTTCACAGCGCAGTTAATATCACAATCTGCTTGGCTGCTGATTTTCCCAGCCGTAACTCACCGTCAATTTAATTGAAAGGCATTGAACGCATTCCTGTAATCATGAATGTTGAGTTTTGAGTTGAACCACCTAACATTGTGTCCATTATCTGCCTTTTCCCGTGCAAGATGTTCAACGGAAACACAAGGAGACTCTGCGAGCACAGACTGAAACACTGAGCGTGAACACCATCCTGATGAAGGAAAAGGTTAAGGTTTTCCGGTTGCTTGATCGATACGCTGAGCTCACAATCATCTCCACTGTTCGAGATCGTTCACTGGTGGAACATGAGCTGCTGGCAAGAGGTCGGGACCATGAAGAGTGGAGAGAGAAATGTCTCCGGAGAGAACTGGAAAAAATCAGGACTGATCAATTGTTCCAGAGCAGCTTTTCCCGATGTAAATCCCGATCTGGGAATTCAGCATCAGTAGCCGGAGTCCCAGGGATCGGAAAAACAACAATGGTGCAAAAGATTGTTCATGACTGGGCCACAGGGAAAATATACGAACACTTCCCATTTGTCTTCAGTTTTAAATTCCGGGATTTGAACACTATTAACTGCAGAGTAAACCTGAGGGAACTGATTCTGGAACAGTATCCTTACTTTAAGAATATCCTGGGAGACGTCTGGAAGAACCCAGAGGAATTGCTGTTTATATTCGACGGTTTGGATGAATTCAAGGGCAGAATCGATTTTGCTGACAGTCGGAGAGATACAGAACCTAAGCACCAGTGCCCAGATCCCGAGTGGTGGTGTGAAGTGTCTGACATTGTGTACAGTTTAATCCAGCACAAGCTGCTCCCAGGGTGTTCAGTGCTAGTGACCACCCGCCCCACTGCGTTACATTTGCTGGAAAAGGCCGAGATCAGTGTCTCGGCTGAAATCCTGGGGTTTGTTGGTGAGGAACGGAAGGAATATTTCACCAGGTATTTTGAAGATCAGACGGTGGCAGCAGCTGTTTTCAAACACGTGAAGGAGAACGAGATCCTGTACACCATGAGCTACAACCCCTCCTACTGCTGGATCCTCGGCCTGACATTGGGCCCCTTCTTCACACAAACACAGCGGGACCCGCAGCGAGTTCCCAAGACCATCACCCAACTATATTGCTACTTTATTTACAACATCCTGAAAAACCACGGCCGTGAGATTGAGAACCTCCTTGAGGTGTTACTGAGGGTTGGTCAGATGGCCTTCACTGGAGTGTCCGAGAAGAACATTGTGTTCACAGATGGAGATTAGATCAAATATAATCTGCAGCCTTCCCAGTTCCTATCCGGGTTCCTGATGGAACTTTTGGAAAGAGAGGATTCCACCCAAAGCGTTGTGTACACCTTCCCGCACCTCACCATCCAAGAGTTTGTAGCCGCACTCACACAATTCCTGACTGTAGATCCCGGGAAAATCCTGAAATTCCTGTCTGAAGCCCACAGCACGACAGACGGGCGATTTGAAGTATTCCTCCGTTTTGTCGCTGGTCTCTCCTCCCCACGGGCAGCTCGGGTCCTGGAGGAGTTTCTGGGTCCATTTCCTAATGAAACAACCTGCCGAGTGATTGACTGGGTTGAAGGAGGAGGTTAAACGTCAGATTAGAAATGCAGGCATTGCTTATGGTAAAAGGAGGCTCCTGAACACGATGCATTACCTGTTTGAGTCTCAGAATCCTGCACTGGCTCAGCAGACACTGGGAACTGTGGAAACACATTCATTCAATGGACTGGGACTGACCCCGATTGATTGTGCGGTCCTGTCTCATGTCATCAGGCCCTGTGATACAATCAAACACCTCGATCTGAAGCTCTGCCGCATTCAGTGTGAAGGTATCCAGCGGCTGGGACCGGCTCTGCACACGTGTCAGCGCTTGGGGTAAATGTCCGTTTGATGCTAACACTGAACTGTAAAATCGTTTCACTGTTTTGTTCTTCCATCCAGCACCCCTTCTATGGGGCCGGCACTGAACCTCCTATTTTACCCTCCTCCGAATTAACGGAGGGCCACGCTATCCTCTCCTCCCCCGGTTCGCTGGTGGTCGACTCCGTTCCCCCCTCCTTCCCCCGGTTCACGTGTGTTGCTGCCGTTCTCTGCGTGGGGAACATTACCCGGTTAATGGGGAAAGAATAAATAGTGAAAGTCAACAAAAACCACAACCACTGAGATTTATTCAATCATTTGCTGAGGGGTTTCCAGAAATATCCGTTTGGGAGACGTTATCTCAGCCCTGGGGTTTGTATCAGTTTGTTTCTTACTCTGTCTGTTTGTGTTTAGACTGGGAAACAACTACCTGGGAGATTCTGGAGTGAAACCGGTGTCTGTGGCTCTGAGGAACCCAGACTGTAAAATACTGACACTGTGGTAAGTCCCAGACTGTGAGAGATTGTGTTTACAGTCACTGGGTGTGTGACACTGAACATTAATATGATCAGTAATTGTGTCACTGATAAACACTGGGGATTTGCACCGTCTCCTGTCTCTTACCCTCACCCTCTCTCATCTCCAGGCTGGAAGATGTCGATCTCACAGATACTGGAGCCAAGCATTTTGCATCTGCTCTCAGTACAAACTACTCACTGACGAAGCTGGACCTGAGTGGGAATAACCTGGGAGATTCCGGAGTGAAACTGGTGTCTGAGGCTCTGAGGAACCCGGACTGTAAAATACAGACACTGAGGTAAGTCCCAGACTGTGAGAGATTGTGTTTACAGTCACTGGGTGTCTGACACTGAACATTAATACAGGGCTCTCGCTTAACCTTTTTACCCTGTTGCCAGCCGGGCAACCTCGGCAGCTTTTTAGGTTGCCAAATTACAGTTTAGGTGGTCATTTAAGACGGTTGGCATGACGTGTGCGATAATGTGCTCAGACGAAGTGCGTAGTTACCAGTCGGAATTATGGTCAATGAAGCTTTCACATATTATGTCTGGTTCAACTAAAGGCACAAACTACACGTACTCACAAATCAAGAAATGATATATACCAAAATGACAAGCAGCAAAATTACAATACAGTATCTCATCTCTTTTTACACATTGCAATAAATGCAATTTCTATTATCTTTTCTAAACAAAAATATAGTTATTCAGCGTATGATCAACCTGGGTGAGACCAAGCGCAGGCTTGGCGATAGCTTCACACAACACCTCCACTCACTTCGCAATAACCAACCTGATCTCCCAGTGGCTCAGCACTTCAACTCCCCCTCCCATTCCGAATCCGACCTTTCTGTCCTGGGCCTCCTCCACGGCCCGAGTGAGACCCACCGCAAATTGGAGGAACAGCACCTCATATTTTGCTTGGGTAGTTTACACCCCCAGCGGTATGAATATTGGCTTCTCCAATTTCAGGTAGTCCTTGCTTTCTCCCTCCTTCCCCTCCCATTCCCAGCTCTCCCATAGCCTACTGTCTCCCCCTCTTCCTTTCTTTTTCCCGCCCCCCCCCACCCATCCCGGCATCAGTCTGAAGAAGGGTCTCGTCCCGAAACGTCGCCTATTGGGCAGTTTACACACCAGCGGTATGAACATTGACCTACAAAGCCAATGCGTCTTTGGGATGTGGGAGGAAACCCACATGCTTGCAGGGAGAATGTGCAAATTCAACACAGACAGTGCCCGAGAACATGATCGAACACAGACAGTGCCCGAGAACATGATCGAACACAGATCTCTGGCGTGTGAGGCAGCAAGTCTACCAGCAGATAGTCTATCCATTTTCATTCTTAAATCTCTAAGTGACGCTATGTCCCCCTTTACAGCTACTGTATGTTTTAATTCAGTTCAAGGCTATTGGGGCAGTACATTGGCCATAAAGTTGCTGCTTAAAATTGCCAGAGACCCGGAATTAATTCTGGAAATGGGTGCTGTCTCTATGGGGTTTTGTTTTCTCGTTTATAACATTGTTTACAGAGTACTATGTTTACATATTCTGTTTTGCTTCTGCACGTAAGGATTTCATTGCTCTAACTGGGACGTGAGAGAATATAACACTCTTGACTATTGGCTTGCGTCTCTGATGTGTGGGATAGAACTAGAGTACGGGTGATCGGGGGTCGGCGTGGACTCGGTGGGCCGAAAGGCCTGTTTCCACACTGTATCTTTTAATTAAACTAAAAAACACTAAAGCCAGAGGGAGTTTAAAGAAGGGTCTCTACCCATAACATCACCCAATTTCCTCTATCCAGAGATGCTGGCTGCTCCAATGAGTCCCCCCGCACAATTAAAGCATGGAATAGTCTTCACCCTACAAGAGGTACCAACCAGACGCAACTAAATTTAAGGTAGCTTTTTTTTCTTCCCAAAAACTCTTTTTTGCTCAAGTCCAAGTCAAGTGTCAAGATAATTTTATTGTCATGTGGCCCAGATAGGACAATGAAATTCTTGCTTGCTGCAGCACAACAGAACATGTAAACATAATACAGAAAAGGAGATAAAAGTTCAGTGTGTCTATATACTATAGACCATATATATACACAATAATTAAACAGATAAAATGCAATAGGCTGTTATTTTTCAGAGTTTGGAGATTGGTGGTGGTGGGTCCACCAGTTTAAATTCAATTTCGAATATGGCATAGCTTTTAGGTTGCCCGGCGGGACTGTAAGTTGCCATTGGCACCTGGGCAACCGCTAATTTCGAGCCCTGTTAATGTGATCCGTAATTGTGTCACTGATAAACACTGGGGATTTGCACCATCTCCTGTCTCTCTCTGTCTCTCACCCTCACACTCTCTCATCTCCAGGCTGGATGATGTCGGTCTCACAGATTCTGGAGCCAAGCGTTTAGCCTCCGCTCTCAGTACGAACTGCTCACTGATGGACCTGGAGCTGAGTAGGAATAAGCTAGGAGATCCCGGAGTGGAAGTGGTGTCTGTGGCTCAGAGGAAACGGGACTGTAAAATACAGAGACTGGGGTACGTCCCAGACTGTAAGAGAGTGTGTTTTCAGTCACTGTGTGTATAGCACTGAACATTAATATGATCAATAATTGTGTCACATGTCTCCTGTCTCTCTGTGTCCCTCACCCTCACTCTCTCTCATTTCCAGACTGGACAATGTCGGTCTCACAGATTCTGGAGCCAAGTATCTCGCCTCCGCTCTCAGTACAGTTTGCTCACTGACGAAGCTGAACATTGGGGACAATGCGCTGGGAGATTCCGGAGTAAAACTGGTGTCTGCGGCTCTGAGGAGCATCGACTGTAAAATACAGAGACTGGAGTAAGTCCCAGCGTATGCAGACGTGGCGTCGAAGGACGAGAAGCCGAAGCAAAGAAGTGGAAGCCAAATAACCGAATGAAACTAAACCGAAACGCCAAATAACGGAAATGGTGGGATGCTTAAAGCAAACTGTCCGAAAGGGCGGGATGCCTAAAAGCAAACTCACCGAAAGGGCGGGATGTATAAAAGGAAACTCACCGAAATGGCGCTTTGCCGAAACGCCAACTCACCGAAAGGCTGCATTGCCTACAAGCCAACTCACCGAATGGCCGTTCTGCCGCAAAGTCAAATAACGGATATGACATCGCGGGGGGGGGGGGGACCTGTCAGCGATTGGTCCAGCCCGCCGCGCCCATCACGTTACTGGCCGGTGGAGACGCGACGGTCGGGGTCATTTTCCCACACATACCATAGGTGACTGGGCACTCTGAACCCGAGCACCAAGTTGAAAGCGGCCGAAGGAGTGCATCCCTCGGGACAGCCCCCACTTGGCCACAGCCGCCCTGCCCTTCCCACAGTACGAGGTCAGCATTAAAACTAAAAAATGAGTTATTGATTGAAAAACAAAAATGTTACATGTGTGAATTATTCTTACATTCAGGAACCTGGTTAATGAAGTGGTGGGATTATTTCCTTGTCCTAACTATGCCTTTGTTTTAGCCGGCGGTTACATCCAATCCATTCCTCCCTCGCAAAGATATGATATTTCATTAAGAGCCCACTTGGTTGAATAGATGCAAGCGGCATGTAAAGCGTCTCTTCCATCTGCGCAATACATGAAGCCGATGAAATGTGACAACTGTCACACCAAAGATAGACACAAAATATTGGAGTGACTCAGTGGGACAGACAGCATCTCTGGAGAGAAGGAATGGGTGGCGTTTCAGGTCGAGACCCTTCAGACTCAGTCTTCAGGTCTGAAGAATGGTCTCGACCCGAAACATCACCCATTCCTTCTCTCCAGAGATGCTGCCTGTTCCGCTGAGTGACTCCAGCTTTTTGTGTGCCTCTTCAGTTAAAACAGTTTACAGAGTGTCTGGTGTTTTGTGCGTGGGAGCTTGTGTGCGTTACGCAGGCAACCAGACGGTAATAAATAAAACGTGCTTCTTGTTGTCGGGGGTTGGGGAAGATAACATTGTTTGTTGTCATGCACACTTGTCATCGGCCCACAAGGGAATGTGTGTGTGTCCCCATGTTTTAAAAGCGATTTACTATGGCTACACATGCCCCAAACCGTCTGTCACCCTTCCGTCTCCACCCACCGCCAGTGATGTGATGGACGCGGGGGTCTGGAACATCGCTGACAAGTCTTGCCCACAGTCGTGTCCGTTATTTGAGTTTGCGGTAGAGCGGTCATTCGGTGAGTTGGCTTGCCGGCAATGCAGCCTTTCGGTGAGTTGGCATTTCGGCAGAGCAGCCTTTCGGTGAGTTTGCTTTTAGGCATCCCACCTTTCGGTTATTTGGCGTTTCGGCTTTGTACGCCTTTGGTTATTTGGCGTTTTGGCTTCGTTTCCGTTCGGTTATTTAGCTTCCACGTCTTTGCTTCGGCTTCTCGTCCTTTAACGCCACGACCGGGTACCAAGTCCCAGAATGTGAGAGATTGTGTTTACAGTCACTGGGTGTCAGACACTGAACATTAATATGATCAGTAATTGTGTCACTGATAAACATTGGGGATTTGCACCGTCTCATGTCTCTCTGTGTCCCTCGCCCTCTCTCTCGTCTCCAGGCTGGAACGTGTCGGTCTCACAAATTCTGGAGCTGAGGATCTCGTCTCCGCTCTCAGTACAAACCCCTAACTGACGGAGCTGGTGCTGGGATACAACTCCCTCACGGACCGATGTGTCCCCGCTCTCTGCCGCCTCATACAGACCCTCCCGAGACTGAAGCGGATCGAGTGAGTGTTTGTGTTAATGTTTAATGGGGATCCGCGGGCTTCTTCTGTGATTTTGTTATGTAAATGTTGTTGAAATATTAACCCCAGTCCCAGTTATTGACACTGTTGTTTAATCTGTTTATTTTCTCTTTATTCCTGGACTTGTTTCAGGCTGTGGGGGAATCAGTTCACTGCCGATGGACGGAACCAGCTGCAGAGTCTGCGGGGAATCAGATCCGGACTGAGAGTGACCGTGTGAACATCTCTGGGTGTAAACGCCACCGCCCTGGGGACAAGAATATTGTTGGCCGATTCCCCGCCCTCCCCTTTAAGCGGCCGCCCTCCTCTTTAAACGGCAACGCTCTGGGTTTAAACCGAGCGGTTCCCGGGCCGGGTGGGCGGTGACGTCAGAGAAGGCCCTGCCTGCTGTCACGTGACCCGGATACGCGGGATGCTGGTGCCGGATATCCGGTGCTGCCCCCAGCTGGACCTGCAGGATCCCGGGTGTGACGTCATCATCAGCGGCCCCTGCTCCTGCTGCGGATTGATGATGACATCAGCAGCATTGTTCAAACCAAAGATCTTAGAGCAGAGCAAGATGGTTTACTCTCACGCAAACGTGTAGTCCGTTCATGGGCAGATTCATGGGTCATTATAGGACCCATTTTAGCAACCAGCCCCGCCAAACTTGCTCCGCCATCTTGCTTCCGGCCAAAGATCGGATCTTTGTTTCCGCAGCGGGGAGAGGGAGTGTGCGGCCCGGGGAGAGGGGCGAGGGAGTGTGCGGCCCGGGGAGAGGGGAGAGGGAGTGTGCGGCCTGTGGAGAGGGAGTGTGCGGCCCGGGCAGCGGGGAGAGGGAGTGTGCGGCCCGGGGCAGCGGGGAGAGAGAGTGTGCGGCCTGGGGTAGCGGGGAGAGGGAGTGTGCGGCCCGGGGTAGCGGGGAGAGGGACTGTGCGGCGCGGGGTAGCGGGGAGAGGGAGTGTGCGGCCCGGGGCAGTGCCGCGGGGGGGGGGGGGGGGGGAGAGGAGGAGGAGAGTTGAGGGGTGGGATAAGGCCTAGTGTGTGTGAAGTTGCGGGGAGGTTTACAATGTTTCTTATTTAATGTCCCTTGTCTAGTCTGAAATAAAGTTCATCATTGGATCAGAAGAAATATAACTGTGTGTGTTATATGATTATATACATTTATATCACATTCATGTATGTGTGTTTATAAACATTTTATTCATTAACAAGAATTAACAGAATTATGAACTAACAGAATTATAAATCTAACCCTATATCACACACACAAACTTCCCCCGCAATGTCAATTACCCTGCGAGTCGGGTCGGGTCGGGTAGGTTCCGGTTACTACAAAATCAACTCAAACACTGCTTGTGAGTCATTTAAAAATAAATTATTTTTAAAACATTAAAAAAGACAATTACCAGAGTCAAAATTTATTCTTGACAAGACGTATGAACTAACAGAATTATGAATCTAACCCTATATCACACACACAAACTGTTGCCCCGCAACATTGATTACACTGCGAGTCGGGTCGGGTCAGGTATGCTCCGGTTACTAAAATGGGCGGGGAAGAATGCCCAGGATCCCCTCCGTAGCGTACTACACGTCAGGCCATTGTATTTCGCAGGAGTGGCCTATCTTGCTCTGCTCTAAGATCTTTGGTTCAAACTGTTCATTTACACCGCAATGTCTGTTACTGCTTTATCATTTGTAAATCACATGTAAATAGTTTATTACAGTAATAATTATTGTGAGTCAGTGGATGTCTGGCCTACTAATATTTGCATAACTCAATAAACACATGGCAATTCCAGACTCCCGAGAGTCAGAGTGATACAGTCTGTAAACAGGACCTTCGGCCCAACTTGCCCACACCGACCAACGTGTCCCATCTACACTAGTCCCACCTTCCCGCGTTTGCCACATATCCCTCCAAACTGACCACCGGCCTCGTGTGTGTGTGTGTGTGGGAGGGGGGGGGGATGCCCCGTCCTCACCCAGTGTCCCGTATGCGTATTCGCAGCCGATATATGTGTATCTAGCCTTCGCCGCCCCTTGGCCGCGGGGGTCGCCAGACGTCTCACCTGGCCGACAAGGGGGTCTGGCGCCGGCACGGTGTCTGGAGTCGAGAGTGTGGCCGGCATCGTGGATCCCAGTCTGGGATAGAGGGGAGAGGCGGTCGGGAGCGCCCGGGGGAGGTTGTGGATCGTTCCCGATCTGTAGGGCAGGTATCTGGGTGACCGGGGCTCCGGTTCTGGGACACGGGTGGGCAGGATGCTCCGTATCTGAAGGACAGCGGTCTGGGACAATGTCCGGGGTAGCGATAACGGCGAAGCTGCGAGTGACTGTGAACGGGTCGCCCAAGCTTCAACGTGAAGCAATCATGTACAATAAACATTTAAACACCAAACAGTGGCCTCGCCTCGCCAGGCGTATTTTTTTTTTCAATTGGCTTTCGCAACGTGGGACCTGCAGCCAGTCCCGGGGCAGGTGAGCTGACCTGGGAACTACAGCCAGTCCCAGGGCAGGCACGCTGACCTGGGAACTACAGCCAGTCCCGCGGCAGGTGAGCTGACCTGGGAACTACAGCCAGTCCCGGGGCTGCTAGATTCTAGGAGCTGGTGGCCTCCAACTGGAATCGACCTTGAGGGCGCCGGTCGCAGAGACTGTGGCCTTACCATCACGGAGTTGGCTGACTTCGGAGGCTGCGGTGACTGTGGTTGCGGCTGCGACTCGACTTCGGAGGCTTCTGTTTTGCTGCAACATGTTTCACAAAACATGGGAGGCGATTGTCCCCCACCTCTCAAAACATGGGGGGGGGGGAGGGGGGACAGAAAGGTCTCCCCGTCCCTTCCAGGATTTCCCTCCCATGCGCTTTGTGCGATCGGTGAGGGGAGAAGGGGGAGGGAGAGCGAGAGAGATATAACGAACAAGAGATAGAGGACGAGAGAGAACAAGAGGGAGAGAGAGTGAACGAGAGAGTGAGAGGGGGCGTGGCAGAGAGAGAAACGAGAAGTGGGGTGGTGGGAGAGAAGAAGGTGAGGGGAGGAGAGAGAGGGTGGTAGAGTGGGAGAGATAGTGTTAGGGAGAAGACGAGAGAGAGATAAAGAGAAATGGTGGAGAGAGAAGGAGGGCGGGGTTAGAGAAGTGAGAGAAGGAGGGAAGGAGAGGGGATAGAGAGAGAGAGAGGCGAGGAAATATAAAGATAAATGAGTGGAGGAAGAGAAAGAAAGGGAGGAGACGGTAAAGATAGACACATTCTTGATTAGTGTGTGTGTCAGGGGTTATGCGGTCAAGGCAGGAGAATGGGTTAGGAGGGAGAGATAGATCAGCCATGATTGAATGGCGGATAAGACTTGATGGGCCGAATGGCCTAATTCTGCTTCTATCATTGATGACCTTATAATGGATTTTTCAATATTCACATAATCAACAACATTGTTTCTACAAGAAAGCAGCAGCATTTTAAAATTCTCTGTCTCGTTGCGTTTTACCCCGAGTTTATCAACTCTACGATATCTTACAGCTTAGATGGGATTGTTGTATTTGTCCGGTGTGAACGCCTGCCCTCCCTCCTGGAGAGAGAGTGAAAGGGAAAGAGTGTGAAACGGAGAATTGTTTATCCCCACCCACACCGACCTTCTCCCCCTGATTGCAGCGTTTTGCATCCCCTGCCCGACCCCTTTCTGCAAACGGAGAGTTTTAACTCGATTTAAACCCCCCCGTCCCCCTCCTCCCCTCCCTGCCCCTCAAACTGAGGTGGACGATGGTGGAGACTTCTGAGAAAGAGGGCAGGAGGGAATTGAGGAAGGGCGGGAGAGGTAGAGGGAGAGAGAGGGAGAGGGAGAGAGAGGGAAGGGGAGAGAGAGAGAGAGTTAGTACTGTGGGCAGAGTGGGGGAGAAGGAGAAGAGGGAGAAGGAGGAGATGGAGAGGGTGGGGAAGAGGGAGGGATAGGAGGAGAGAGAGGAAGAAATTGTGTTGGAAGGAACTGCAGATGCTGGTTTAAACTGAAGATAGACATAAAGTACTGGAGTAACTCAGTGGGTCAGGCAGCATCTCTCTAGAGAAGGAATGGGTGACGTTTCGGGTCTAGACCCTTATTCAGAGAACTAGTATTGTGAGAGAGAGGGGAGGGAGAGACGAAGAGAGGGAGGGAAATAGGGAGGGGTGAGTTAGTATTGTCTTCGAGAGAGAGTGGAGGGAGAGGGCGAGAGAGAGAGAGGGAGAGGAAGAGAGGGTTAGTGGGAGAGATGGGGGAGAGTGAGAGAGCGAGGGGAGAGGGAGGGGGACAGAGGGGTGGATTTTGCGAAGGATCTCAAATCCTAAACGTGGGCAGTTGGGACTAGTGTAGATGGGGCTTGTTGGCCAGTATGGGCATGTTGGGCTGAAGGGCCTGTTTCCACGCTCTACGACTCCACTACTAGCTGGGTTTTATGGACAGGAATTATCGCGTTTGCTCACTGCATTTCATCAAAACTAAGGCATTATTGATGTTTTGATGAAATGCAGTGAGCAAACGCGATAATTCCCGATATTTTCAATCTTTATATCTGCACGGCCAACAACTTCCGCTGTTGTTGCCCCTTATAACCATATTACAATTACAGCACGGAAACAGGCCATCTCGACCCTTCTAGTCCGTGCCGAATACGTATTCTCCCCTAGTCCCATATACCTGCGCTCAGACCATAACCCTCCATTCCCTTCCCGTCCATATAACTATCCAATTTATTTTTAAATGATAAAAACGAACCTGCCTCCACCAGCTTCACTGGAAACTCATTCCACACAGCCACCACTCTCTGAGTAAAGAAGCTCCCCCTCATGTTACCCCTAAACTTCAGTCCCTTAATTCTCAAGTCATGTCCCCATGTTTGAAACTTCCCTACTCTCAGTGGTAAAAGCGTATCCACGTCAACTCTGTCTATCCCTCTCATCATTTTAAAGACCTCTATCAAGTCCCCCCTTAACCTTCTGCGCTCCAAAGAATAAAGCCCTAACTTGTTCAACCTTTCTCTATAACTTAGTTGCTGAAACCCAGGCAACATTCTAGTAAATCTCCTCTGTACGATCTCTATTTTGTTGACATCCTTCCTATAATTAATCGACCAAAATTGTACACCATACTCCGGAATTGGCCTCACCAATGCCTTGTACAATTTTAACATTACATCCCAACTTCTATACTCAATGCTCTGATTTATAAAGGCCAGCACACCAAAAGCTTTCTTTACCACCCTATCTACATGAGATTCCACTTTCAGGGAACTGTGCACAGTTATTCCCAGATCCATCTGTTAGATTAGATTAGATTAGATTTTTACTTTATTAATCTCCTTATTCAGGGAAAATTCAGATGTCCTTGCAGCACACTAATAAAAATACAACATAGCATTCAAGAAGTTCAATACCGAAACACAAAAACACCCCCCCCCCCACAGTGGTTCCCACTGTGGGGGAAGGCACAAAGTCCAGTCCCCATCCTCTTGTCCACCCAGAGTCGGGCCTATTGAGGCCTCCACAGTCGCCGCCACGGCGCCCGATGTTCTCGCCGGGTGATGGTGATCCGGCGTCGGGGAGAACCCCCAGCGGCTTGGGGTGCCAGGAACGGCCGCCTTCCCACCGGAGACCGCAGCTTGCAAGCCAACAGACCGCGCCGGACGGAGCTCCACACACTGGCGATATCGGCGAGAGATCCCTGGTTCCGGGATTTAAAGTTCAGCGCCGCAGCTGGCCGCTCCACAGAACCGCGGCTCCACAATGTTCTCATCGGCGGTCCCAGCATAGTGGAGTTCCAGCGCGGCGACCCAAGAAAGGCATCGCCCACTCCGCGACAGCGCTCCAGCACTGCGCCGCCGCCGCCGCCAAAGCCGAGGTTCTGGCCAGGTCCCCTCAGGGAAACGTCGTTCCAGGACCACCTGGTAGGCCGCGAGGACAGGTCGAAGACGCTGCTCGGAGGAAGGCAACCCCTCCGACCAGGTAGGGACTTGAAAAGCAGTTTCCCCCTCCCCCTTCACCACCCCCCACACATAAAAAGATTAGACCCCCTGACTACACACTTTAACGTACTAAAAATAATAAAAAATAAGTGGAAAAAAACGGACAGCTGCAGGACAGGCAGCCGTTCAAGACAGCGCCTCCTCCGGAGGTCCTGTTCACCTGAATTCTTCAATTCCCTACCATTTACCATGTACGTCCTATTTTGATTTGTCCTGCCAAGATGTAGCACCTCACACTTATCAGCATTAAACTCCATCTGCCATATTTCAGCCCACTCTTCCAACTGGCATAAATCTCTCTGTAGACTTTGAAACACTACTTCATTATCCACAACCCCACCTATCTGTATCATCTGCATACTTACTAATCCAATTTACCACACCATCATCCAGATCATTGATGTACATGACAAACAACAGTGGACCCAACACAGATCCCTGTGGCACCCCACTCGTCACTGGCCTCCAACCTGACAAACAACCATCCACCATTACTCTCTGGCATCTCCCATTCAGCCACTGTTGAATCCATCTTGCTACTCCACCATTAATACCCAACCATTGAATCTTCTTAACCAACCTCCCATGAGGAACCTTGTCAAAGGCCTTACTGAAGTCCAGATATACAACACCCACTGCTTTACCCTCATCAATTTCCCGAGTAACATCTTCAAAACATTCAAGAAGATTAGTCAAACATGACCTTCCAGGCACAAATCCATGTTGACTGTTCCTAATCAGACCCTGTTTATCCAGATGCTTATAGATACTATCTCTAAGTATCCCTTCCATTAATTTGCCCACCACTGACGTCAAACTAACAGGTCTATAATTGCTACGTTTACTCTTAGACCACTTTTTAAACAATGGAACAACATGCGCAGTACGCCAATCCCCCGGCACTATTCCCATTTCTAATGACATTTGACATATTTCTGTCATAGCCCCTGCTATTTCTATGCTAACTTCCTTCAATGTCCTAGGGAATATCCTGTCCGGACCTGGAGACTTATCCACTTTTATATTTCATAAAAGTGTCAGTACTTCCTCTTTTTGAATCTCATAGTTTCCATAGCTACACTACTTGTTTCCCTTACCTCACATAATTCAATATCCTTCTCCTTGGTGAATACCGAAGAAAAGAAATTGTTCAATATCTCCCCCATCTCTTTTGGCTCTGCAGATAGCTGTCCACTCTGACTCTCTAATGGACCAATTGTATCCCTCGTTATCCTTTTGCTATTAATATAGCGGTAGAAACCCTTTGTATTTACTTTCACCTTACTTGCCAACGCAACCTCATATCTTCTTTTAGCTTTTCTAATTTCTTTCTTAAGATTCTTTTTACATTCTTTATACTCCTCAAGCACCTCATTTACTACATGCTGCCTATAATTATTGTAGATCTCCCTCTTTTTCCGAACCGTGTCCAATTTCCCTTGAAAACCATGGGTCTTTCCAATTTTTACTATTTCCTTTCAACCGAACAGGGACATAAAGATTCTGTACTCTTAAAATTTCACCTTTAAATGCACTCCATTTCTCTTCCACATCTTTCCCATAAAACAAACTGTCCCAATTTACTCCTTTTAAATCCTTTCGCATCTCCTCAAAGTTAGCCTTTCTCCAATCAAAAATCTCAACCCTAGGTCCAGTTCTGACCCTCTCCATAATTATATTGAAACTAATGGTATTGTTCTCACTGGTCCCGAACTGTTCCCCAACGCATACCTCTGCCACCTGACCCGTCTCATTTCCTAACAGGAGGTCCAGCACCGCCCCTTCTCTAGTAGGTACTTCTATGTATTGCTGCAAAAAAACTATCCTGCACACATTTTACAAACTCCAACCCATCCAGCCCATTTATAGAGTGTGTTTCCCAGTCTATGTGTGGAAATTTGAAATCTCCCACAATCACCACCTTGTGCTTACTACTAATATCTGCAAACTCCTTACATATTTGCTCTTCCAATTCTCGCTCCCCATTTGGCGGTCTATAATACACCCCTATAAGTGTTGCTACCCCTTTCCCATTTCTCAGTTCCACCCAAATAGCCTCCCTAGACGAGCCCTCTAATCTATCCTGCCAAAGCACTGCTGTAATGCAACACCTCCACCTCTTGCCCCTCCAATTCTATCAGACCTGAAGCAACGAAATCCTGGAATATTTAGTTTCCAATCACAGCCCTCCTGCAACCATGTTTCACTGATCGCCACAACATCATACTTCCAGGTGTCAATCCAGGCTCTAAGTTCATCCACCTTTCTTACAATGCTCCTAGCATTAAAATATACACATTTACGAAACCCAACCTCTCTTATTCTCTGTTTATTGTCTTTTTCTTCTCTCTCCCCTACATTTTGGGTCAGATTGCTACCATTATCTACCCCCTGCCTCAAACATTGACTGCTAGCTTTCCCAATTTGAGTCCCTCCCCCCAACCATACTAGTTTAAAGTCTCCCCAGTAGCCTTTGCAAATCTCCCCGCCAGGATATTGGTCCCCATCGAGTTCAAGTGCAACCCGTCCTTTCTGTACAGGTCGCACCTTCCCCAAAAGAGGTCCCAATGATCCAGAAACTTGAATCCATACCCACTGCACCAGTCCCTCATCCACTCATTTATCTTCACCTCGCTCCATTCCTACTCTCACTGTCGCGTGGCACAGGAAGTAATCCTGAGATTGTTACCTTTGCAGTCCTTCTCCTTAACTCTCTACCTAACTCCCTAAATTCTTCTTTCGGGACCTCTTCTCTTTGTTTGCCTATGTCGTTGGTACCTATATGTACCACGACCCCAGGCTCCTCTCCCTCCCATTTCAAGATTTATTGGACCCTTCAGCTCTCTCTTCGCTTTACCTTCGTTTTTCTTAAACTTTGGAACTCTAAAGTAGGATAGCTGTGTCTCATGGTCACCCCGACTGGCACAGTTATTTACAGCGCAAAAACGAACCGTTTTCGCGGTTTTGAACAGGTTTGAAAGTACGCGTTTCTAGCATCAATAACATGTACCGGAGGTGACGTATGTACCCCAGTTGGATTTTGCGGCTCCGTGCGTGAAGACCTGTGACCCAGTGACCTTTCGTGAAATCACCCTATAAGGAACAAGATGCTAATTTCCGAATATGAAAATGGCCATAACATTTTTAATACTGAAGATATGAAAGTGAATTAGGTGTCAAATTAAAACTTTTATTTATGCTTTATCTGATGGGATAAATTGAAGACTTGATTATTAAAATATCAACATTTTGTAACATTGCTACATTTCCCAGGTCGTCCTGATCCAACAAGTGTAATCACTTTCACCTTCATCTTTGTCACCGACTACACCATGTGGCAGCGGCGGCGGCAGCCTCGGCCCTCGCTTTCCCTTCTCCCGCATGACAGAGCCGAGTGGAGCCGCCACCGGGGCTGAGAGGCCGCGGCTGCCGCCCGGAGTCCCCCCTCCACCCCCCCCTCCACGGCCCCAGCATCACCGACACCGCCACCCATCGACCATCGGCCGTCAACTCCCCGATACTCCCCCACCGGCGCCGATGTCGACGATCCCCGGCCGCTGCTGCCCGTCCGTCCGTCCGCTCGGCCCAGCATCGGGGTGGAGGAGCCTCGGCCGCTCGTCAGTCGGTGGTCGGTCGGTGTCGCCACCGATTCCCCGGCAGTTTCCAGTCTCCGCCGAGGGAGGGATTGCGCGGCCCCGGCGCCGGTGGGTGGAGCCGGTCCCAACCTGCAGCGGTGGGTGGGTGGGGCGAGGCCCGTCCTTGCCTCAGCCGCCCGCCCGCCGACAAAGTGTCCGCCGCCGCCTCCTGCCCACACACACTAGAGGAGCTCCTCTACTATCTTTGCTCTCAACCAAGCGTGAGGGACGGGTTTTGCTGCCCAAACACGTGTCCAGAGGCACTGGTGCAACATTGCAACTGAGGCAGGTGTGTGTGTGTGTGTGTGTGTGTGTGTGTGTGTGTGTGTGTGTGTGTGTGTGTGTGTGTGTGTGTGTGTGTGTGTGTGTGTGTGTGTGTGTGTGTGTGTGTGTGTGTGAGTGTGTGTGTCTGTGTGTGTGTGTGTGTGTGTGTGTGTGTGTGTGTGTGTGTGTGTGTGTGTGTGTCCCACAGTGCGCGCGTGTGTGTGTGTGTGTCCCACAGTGCGCGTGTGTGTGTGTCCCACAGTGCGCGTGTGTGTGTGTCCCACAGTGCGCGCGTGTGTGTATGTGTGTCCCACAGGTAGTAACATCAACAGAGGGACCTGTGTCACTGACCGATTCGTACGGTCCAGAGACACCTCCACCAACAGTTATATCCTGACCATCGACAGGCTAGAGCCCAGAGACGCCGCCGTCTGTTACTGTGCTGTGAGGGCAACAGGTGCGGTTTATTTCTTCGGCGGGGGGACCATCCTGGATATAAAGAGTAAGTGTCCCTCGTTCAGTTTCCATCAATTCCTATAACGGATAGGCTGCACCGGATACATCCCCAGTCCGGGAACGCCGGTCTGGCGAGAAATCGTTCTGTCTCAGCTCGGCGCGGGAGGCCATTCTGCCCATAGCGTCAGCTCCATCCGTCAGCTTCAAGCACCGTTTGTGCGCGGTGCACTCCAGGATGTGCATTTATTCTAGCGGCAATTTGCATACAGACTACTAACCTAGAAACCCGCACTTATTTAGGATGTTCGTGGAAACAAGTCGCAGTTTTCAAAAATGAAAGTTGTCAATGCGGGTATACAAGCAGGCGAGTCTGCAGACATTGTGAGCGTGAGTAAGTGTGCAGCGGGCGGGTCAAACCGACAGTGTAGCACGTACGGACGGATGGGTGCGGCCTCGGGGTGTAATCCTGTCAGTCGGTTGCTCGTCTCTCCACTGCTCACGCGACCGTGCTGCATCCCGCCGATCCCCTTGCCTCACTGCGCCGGGAGTGTTGGATATCCCCGGAGCCTCTCCCGTACCTGGACTTCCCAAAACGCCATCCCGCTACCAACACATTAAAGTGGGTCGGCACAGTAGGGCAACGGTAGAGATTCCGCCTCGCAGTGTAAGAAACCCTGATTCGATTCTAATCTCGGGCATTAGGTTTGCGGTTTTTTACCTGCTGCTTGTGACAGCGTGGGTTTTCTCGGCGTGGCATGGTTTCCTCCCACATCCCAAACAAATGCGGGTTTTGTACGTTAATTGGCCGCCTGTAAATTGCCGCTAGTGTGTATGGGGGTGGGCCATAGTGTGGGGAAACGTAGAACTAGAGTGAGCGGGTGATTCACGGACGGGGTCGACGTGGTAAAAAAAGTACCATTCACAAATTCACGGTCAATCGCGTTTCAGAGCTGGAAAATGGTTGAACATTGTTGAACTCTGCAATGGTGCCACCTGGTCAGGAGGACAACCCGTTGAGCGGTGGCAGGTGGGGGGACGGAGACCGATGTCAGGGTGAAGTAACACTGAGTAAGTGGGCCTGGAACGCTCAGTCTGACAGGGCAGTGGAGGTTGGAAGAAATGCGGCATCTGGGATTAATCTGGAGCAGTCTAATCGACTTGGACTTGATGAACTGATTGGCTGCATCCTGCTCTCCAAAATTCACCCACGTCCAATTCGTCGACGGTCGGTGATAATTGCTGTTGCCGAGTTGTTTCGCGTTGGGGTCAGACGGTCTCCATCAACTAACAATGCCTATTTTCCCCACACAGGTTGCAAGTCTCGGAAGCCCACGCTTCTCCTACTCCCTCCCTCCTCGGAGGAAACCGGCTCGGGCACGGCCACTCTCAGCTACCTGGTGAGCAGCTTTAAGCCGGGTTTGGTAGTTTTGCGCTGGGCTGTGGACGGCATGGAGACGGAGAGCGGGGTGACGACAGGCGCCGTGTCCCCGGACGCCGGACAGACGTACAGGCTGAGCAGTTACCTGCGGGTCCCCGCCGCCGCCAGGAACAAGGGCTCGAGCTATTCCTGCAGCGTGAGCCACAGCTCGCTGAGCTCGCCTCTACGCCACACTGTCTCGGCGTGAGCCTGCCCGCACTGACGCTGCGCCATCGGCAGCGCCTGTCTGTTAACTGCCCCTGTTTAACGCAGTGAGACCCTAACTGGGTCTGCGGCCGCCTTATGCAATGCAACCTGTAGCAACTTCCGCTTCTGGCAACAACCCGAATATGTCATTATCTCAGAGATCAGCGCGATGATTGTCCGCCTTGCACATCTCGAGATTCGCTATTGTCTATTTGTCCCTTGTGCCCCGTGTCCCACTCCCGCTGTGTGTATAATGGGGGTAGATGTCCCTACAGACGGCGACCGTGTTGCGATTGGATCTAGTGTAACACAGCTCTCATTAAAGAACAAAAACGCGATGTGTCTCCAGTGGTCTGGTGTTACTCGGGTCCTCACAATACATTGAGGGCACTGGTGCGCATAATGTGGGGTTCAGAAGCAGCCTTATATTTTACTTTTATGTACCTACGTTAATATTTTGCATTTTTCATTCGTTTTTTCTTTTTCTCTATATCACTCTCTATATCTATCGTTTCTCCTTCTCCTCACTCAGTTTGAAACAGGGTCTCGACCCGAAACGTCACCTAATTATTTTCTCCAGAGATGTTGTCCGACGCGCGTAGTTAGTCTAGCCTGTTGCAACCCATATAACCATACATCAATTACAGCACAGAAACAGGCCATCTCGGCCATTCTGATCCGTGCCGAACACTTAATCTCACCTAGTCCCATCTACTTGCACTCAGACCATAACCCTCAATTCCTCTCCCGTCCATATACCTATCCAATTTAATTTTAAGTGATAAAGTCGAACCTGCATCCACCACCTCCACTGGAAGCTCATTCCACACAGCTACCACTCTCTGAGTAAAGATGTTACCCCTCATGTTACCTCTAAACTTCTGTCCCTTAATTCTCAAATCATGTCCTCTTGTTTGAATCCTCACTACTCTCAATGGAAAAAGCTTATCCACGTCAACTCTGTCTCTCCCTGTCATAATTTTAAAGACCTCTATCGTCCCCCCTGAACCTTCTGCGCACCAAAGAATAAAGGCCTAACTTGTTCAACCTTTCTCTATAATTTAGCTGCTGAAACCCAGGTAACATTATAGTAAATCTCCTCTGTACACTCTCTATTTTGTTGATATCCTTCCTATAATTTGACGACCAAAAGTGTACACCATACTCCACAATTGGCCTCACCAATGCCTTGTACAATTTTAACATTACATCCCAACTTCTATACTCAATGCTCTTATTTATAAAGGCCAGCACACCAAAAGCTTATTTTACCACCCTATCTACATGATATTGCGCAGTTATTCCTAGACCCCTCTGTTCCACTGCATTCCTCAATTCGCTACCATTTACTCTGTACGTCCTATTTTGATTTGTCCTGCCAAGATGTAGCACCTCACACTTATCAGCATTAAACTTCATCTGCCATCTTTCAGCCCACTCTTCCAAAATCCAACAAGTTTATCCTGCTCTCCATTTTTCCATCCCTTTGTATCCTTCCCTTCACCCCTACTAGTCGGAGCCAGATCCACAATCTCACCGCTATTTGCTCAATTTCGCACTTTCAGATCGGAAGTATACTTTTCAAGTCAACTTTCTGCTATTCTCGGCGTTCCCTGCATCAAGGTGTGTTGGTTTTATCTGAATCCAACTACACAATACGTTCCAAGTTTCAACAGGTCTTAGTCCTATCACTTTTAACACTCACGAATAATTCAGTAGCTTTCCACACAAAACATGGTTAGGTGAAATTAAAGCCAGTGGGATTGGGAGAAGCCTTTTCATTGGGGTTGAGGATTACTGAGAAAGTGGAAGCTGGTGATTGGGTGTAAAGAATAAGGATAGCAGAAAGCCTAAGGCAGCACGCCGATCTTGTATGTGCCGTAAGTCTCGCTGAATGATTAGATGGGTATAAATTAAAACATGGAGATGGTCTTGTGGGTTAAATAGGGGATTGCAACCGGACAGAGAGCGTATTTAACCTGGATCAGGCATCGAATAATAGAGAGGTACACCACGGAAACAGGCCCTTCAACTTACCTTGTCCATGCGAAACATGGTGGCATGCCGGGCTGATCACATTTGCCGACATTTGGTCCATAGTCCTCTCGAATATCTGTTCAAATGTGCAAAATGTTGGGGAGTACGCAGTAATCCGGGGTACATCCGTTTCCCCATATAAATAAGAGCGCAGTTCTGGCATGGGGAAGTCTGAATGAACTTTTCCCAACCCATTGCACAGAATGTCGGTGATATGGAGGCATGCGCGTATTTGGCGTTGGGAAATGGCGGTAATGCGGTGATGGTGTGAGATTATGACGAGAGTTTAGGTAATGGACATCTCCCAAGTTACTCATATGATCAGTGATCTGCCTCTCACAATATACGTGCCTCCTGGAACGTTAGAGCATACAAAACTAACCCCGGCTAGAAAATGCGAATGAAGCGACAGGTAGACTATAGTACGCCCTCGGCTGGTTACTTGCAGGTATTAAGAGATAATATTTTTTATGTCCTTTTAATATTCGTTGAATTAGGTCATTCAAATGCGTTCGAACATATTGAAAATCAAGAAAGAAATTTAAAAAATAATGAACTGAAAGTACAAACAATTCGAAAATCAATTTGCGAAAACTTACATAAATTATGAAACTTCCTAAACGACTGTACATACTTTGAACATTAGAGTTAACATGGTAATCGGGGATTTTGAAACGCGTCTGAAGAAGGGTCGTTCTAAAGAAGGAACCGATTCGTGTTCTCCAGACATGCTGCCTGAGCCACTGAGTTACTCCAGCACTTCCCGTCCTTTTATTTTTTTAAATACATTGGAAATACATATTTTCATAACTCATAAGAAAATTTAAATGACCATTACTGCCTGACGCTTGTTTAGACGTGTGCAATTATTCAAAGCAAGAGCGACTTGCACATTTTCCTAACAAACAATTGTCCGACGGGTTCACAAAGTTAGTGTTTGTCATTTATTCCACTTTCCCATGTTCTGGTTACTGGGACCCAGTATAATATAGCCAGATTTATTGATGATACAAAGCTATATACCTTACCAAAAGCCCAGATAGTTGGATTAATTGATAAGACAAGACAGCGATCATTGTGAGGTTAAAATAATGATCAAATTATTATTTCACTGGAGTGGGATAAGACAATGTAGTGCAAAGAGATCTGCGGCGCAAAGTGTGAAGGATGGAGATAGTGTAAATGGAAGTACATAGGGACGTGAATGGCCTGTTGGCCTCCATTGCAAATTATATAGAGTACAAAGGGGAGGAATATTCAATGCAAATGTGCAAGACTCTTGTTGCGTAGTGTTTAAGAACGAACTGCAGATGCTGGAAAAACGAAGGTACACAAAAATGCTGGAGAAGCTAAGCGGGTGCAGCAGCATCTATGGAGCGAAGGAAATAGGTAACGTTTCGTGGCCGAAACACTTGTTCAGACGTTGCGTAATGCCTGGAGTTTTGGCCTCAAAATGTATGGGTATATTCACTAGGTTGACTCTTGGGTTGATGGGGATGACGTAGGTATAGCGGTTGACCAGGGTGGGACTACGCATGCTTTCTGTTAACTGAATCTATGATGTGCCACACTCACATGTTCTCAGGCCTTAGCCTACACACTACGGATTAATATTTTGCTGTGTCCGTATAAACGATGACGGAATTCTGGAACTAGTTACCTCACCAACCGGTCTTTTCGTTATACTCCGCACGTACTCACGCACACATGCACATCCCTACAAGGAACAAATCGGGAAAAATGTAAACAATCTGAGAGCGGATTGTGCTGCAGATGGTGAATACCAGCGACCAGTTGTGATGATTAAGGTGACCTTGAGATTTTAAAGGCGCCCGAAAATAAAATGTATTATTATTATTATTATTATGATAGATTGTTAGACGAGAGGGAAAGGAACTGAAGGGGATGGGGGTAGGGAGAAGGGGAGGGGTGAGAAAAGGCTGCCGTGGATCGGAAATGCTGACGGGAGCAAAAGAGCCGGAGGCACGTCTGCCTTCCAGAGCTTTGCCTTCCATGGTAGGAGTTTTCTGAGTTCTTTCCAGCTTTGGGACAATTAAATAGAGAGGTCCAGTACCTCGTGCTAATGTAGGTAAGAATAGGGAGATAGGTGAAATAAATGTGTGGCAGAGGAGTTGGTGCAGGGGGCAGATATTTAAATATCTGGACCATTGTGATCTCCTCTGGGGCAGGGGTGGGTGACCTGTACAAAATGAACGGGTTGCACCATACTTGGGCGGGTACCTTCACCCAGGCGGGCAGGTTTGCTAATGCTACCAGGGGCGGGTTAAACTAGATTGGCTGGGGGTGGGGGGGTGGGGGGGGGGGGGGGGGTGTGGGGGGGGGGGGGTGAACTCATATAGGACAGAGAATGGTGAGAAGTTAGAAGTTGGTATGGAGGGTGGTGAGAGAAAGTTAGTGGACAGAATAGGCAGGTGAAGGGCGTAGAGCGAGAAAGGAGGGTTGGATCAAACTGCGCGTGAGGACTGAGTGCGTAAACACAAAAGTACACAAGAATTCATCACCGGGTTGTGAGTGGCCCTGTTAAGGTATGACTTTACCATGAATACATCATAATTTACTGATCGTTTCACTAATTGGACACACTTGCCTGTATAGGAAGATTAAAACCATAAACACTCACGAATAATTCAGTAAGTTTACACACACAACATCGTTAGGTCATTCCTTGACCTCACTATCCCCATCGCAGGTGATAGACTTCTGACAGACATTCACTATAAACCTACTGACTCCCATGGCTATCTGGACTACACTTCTTCCGACGCTGCTTCCTTTAAGGACTCCATCCCCTACTCCCAATTCCTCCGCCTACGCCGCATCAGCTCCCACTGCTCCCTCCCAATTCCCCCACACCCCATCTCCCCCTAGCCCAACCCCCTACAAAGAAAATTGCGATTAAAATAAAATGAAAACTTTCCCCTATCCCATCCCCTCACTCACGATTGTTTTATGTAAATGAGATTCGGGATCACATTGTGACGTAATTGTGAATGAAAACGGAAGAATTTCCATAAAACGGGATCTCACGCGCACGCATACATACAAACAAACAAGATGAGCTTTTAGTAATATATAGACTTGCCGGTGTCTCTCAGCCAACTTCCGTCTCATACCATGATGGTTACCTTTCTTTATTTCAGGACCCTCGTCTCTGAATTAACTGTGTCGCTGTCCATAGCAAAAGGATTTGAGACTCATAGCAAAATGATTTGAATATAGGAGTAGGGAGGTGCTACTGCAGTTGTACAGGGTCTTGATGAGACCACACCTGGCGTATTGCGTACAGTTTTGGTCTCATAATCTGAGGAAAGACATTCTTGCCAAAGAGAGAGTACACAGAAGGTTCACCAAACTGATTCCTGGGATATCAGGTCTTTCATATGAAGGAAGACTGGATAGACTCGGCTTGAACTCGCTATAATTAAAAGATTGAGGGGGAATCTTATAGAAACGTACACAATTCTTAAGGGTTTGGACAGGCTAGATGCAGGAAGGTTGTTCCCGATGTTGGGGAAGTCCAGGACAAGTGGTCACAGTTTAAAGATAAGGGGAACATCTTTTAGGACCGAGATGAGGAAAACATTTTTCACACAGAGAGTGGTGAATCTCTGGAATTCTCTGCCACAGAAGCTAGTTGAGGCCAGTTCATTGGCTATATTTAAGAGGGAGTTAGAAGTGGCGCTTGTGGCTAAATGGATCAGGGGGTATGGAGAGACGACTGGTACAGGATTATGAGTTGGATGATCATCCATGATCATATTGAATGGCGGTGCTGGCTCGAAGGGCCGAATGGCCTACTCCTGCGCCTATTTTCTATGTTTCTATGTTGCCATCTTAATGCATAAATCTCAATATTGTGATCACTGTTGCTCAAGGGGATTTGCACAACAAGATTGCTAACTAACCCTTCCTCATTTTACAATAGCTATACTATGATGACCTTCCATGTCATTGGTTCATCTACATACTGGCTTGTACACTCCGGGAAATCTCCCACCTCAGCGTTGTTCCTAAATTGGTTTCCACATTCTATACGTAGATTATAGTCAACCGTAATAACAGCTGTACCTTTGCTACAGGCATCCCTAATTTCCAGTTTGATGCTAATCCCCAACCTCACTACTGCTGTTTGGTTGTTGGTGGTCTACACATAACCCCAACAAGCATTCTCTGCTCTTGGCTATTTTGAAGTTTTACCCATACAGATTCAACAGCATCCAAGCTAATCTCTCTCCTACGAGTGTAATAGTCTCTTCTTTAACCAGCAATGCATCCACACATCCTCTTAATTTCGGTCTATCATTCCTGAAGTCACTGCCTGAATTACCTTATCTGGCAGCTTGTTCCTTATAGCCCCCACCCTTTGTGTGAAAAAAATCATCCCTCAGATTACTGTAAAATGTTTTCCACTTCACCTTAAACCAATGCCCTCTGGTCTTCGATTCACCTTCTCTGGACAGGGGTTTATGTGCATCTACCCGATCCATTCCTCTCCTGTATTAAATTCCACCCACCACTCCTCAACCCATCTGGCCAATCGATCAAAATCCCGCTGCAAACCTTCTCAACCATTTTCGCCATCTGCAAAACCACCCATTGGTGTATAATCTGCAAACTTGCCGTGTATGTTCCCTTCCAAATCTTTGATGTAGATGACAAACAGTAACGGGCCCAGCATCGAACCCTGAGGCACACCGTCCTCTTCATCCTCTTCATGTGGAAGGTTTCATTGATCTAATGGCAGCTCCACGGGTAAATACCACTTGATGGAAAACCAGTAAGTCCAGACTAACATCACACGACTAAAGAGCATGTCACACGAGCATGCGACTACATGCGGCAAGCGCGACAAAACCGGAAGCCTGGGCCGCGCGGAGGTCGAGTGATCCCGTACGAGTTGACGTGAAGTTCGAGCGAAGTCCGCGGGAAGTTCGCACGTGACGTACGGCGTCGAGACGTTCCGCACGCCCGTCGAGGCGGTGGCAACGCCCGTCGAGGCGGTGCGTACGGACTCAATGCGGCTGCGGGCCGGCAGGCCGTTGCCGCTTGGAATTTTTGGACTGTGTCAGTTTTTCGGAGCGCAATGTCGGGACCAGCTCCGCAAACTCCATACGGCTCCGGCGATCGAAGTGGCACCGGCCCCGCGAGGCCCTACTGCTCAAGCGACAACGTTACGTCGCGCTTGACGCATGCAGTCGCATGCTCGTGGGACAGGCCCTTTACCAACCGAGACAGACGACGTTGGAATAAACCTGCAATCTGGAAATAATTTGCATTCTTCCTTTGTGAGGACGAGGGCTTTCGAAGAGGTGTTCAATATTACAAGAAATTCTATCTCATAGATTGAACTTAGTGATTAACAAATTAATACATCCCGACCAAACAGGTTTTATTCCAAAACGTTATTCATTTTATAATCTGAGAAGACTATTCAATATTTTATACTCCAATAGAATTCCTAATGCACATCTAGCAATTATTTCGTAAGATGCTGAAAAGGCATTTGACCAGGTAGAATGGCCATATTTATTTTCGGTGATGGAAAATTTTCAATTGGGAGAGAAGTATTGTACATGGGTTAAATTGTTATACTCTAATCCAACAGCTAGAATATTAACAAACCAAATGTTATCAATTGAATTTAATCTCTCTAGACGTTGTAGACAAGGATGTTCACTTTCCCCACCATTATTTGCTCTTGCAATCGAATCCCTAGCAGAAATCGTTAGAACCCATGCAGGAATATACGGATATAACACTAGAGAAACAAGGAATAAAATGTCCTTATATACAGATGATGTACTAATATATATTACAACGTTAGAAACTAGTATTCCAAATCTATTAAATTTAATAACTCAATTTGGTCAGTTCTCAGATATAGAATTAGTTGGAATAAAAGTGAAATCATGCCAATAACAAAACTCAATCTACATACATTACAACAATCCCCTTTTAAAATAGTCAAAGATAAATTTAAATACTTAGGTATCTATGTAACTAAGACATATACCTCTTTATTTAAACTAAATTTTACACCCTTACTGAATAAACTACACAAGAATATTCAATACTGGAACACACTTCCTATTTCAATGCTTGGTAGAATTAATGCTATAAAAATGATCTTCTTACCGCAAATACTGTACCTATTTCAATTAATCCCGATATATATCCCAAAAACTTTTTCAATATTACAAGAATGGCAATATTACACGAATGATTTCAGGAATGCGTAGGTTACCATATGTTGAGTGTTTGGCGCTCAATGGAATAAAGTCCTTGCCTGCTCCATTTCCCTTTAAAGCTCAATTCCCCGAATCATGGCGACATCCTCGTAAATCTTCTCTGTACTCTTTCCAGCTTGACACCATATTTCCTATAACACAGTGCCCAGAACTGAACACAATACTCTCAACGTGGCCTCACCAACCTCTTATGCAACTGCAACATTTCCTCACAACTTCTATATTCAATACTCTGGCTGAACAAGGCCTATGTGCCAAAAGCATTGTTGACCACCCGATCTACCTGCGACCCCATGTTCGGAGAATTATGCACCTGCAGTCCTTGATCCCTCAGCTCTACGACACCACCCGGAGTTCTGCCCTGCTCAAATTAGACTTCCCAAAATGCAACACCTCACATTTTTCGGCATTCGATCAACCATTCCTCAGCCCACTGGGTCAATCGATCAAGATCCTGCTGCAATTATCCAGAACTATCTTCACTGCCTGCAAAACCACTCACGTTTGTATAATCTGCAATTTGTGCTGAATCAGCTTGACCATAAATTGTATTTCATAGTATAATAGGGGGACTAAAACTGAACACAGTACTCTATATGCGACGTCACCAATGCCTTGTACAACTGAACAAGACCTCCCAACTTCTGTACTCAATAATCCGCGAGATGAACATCCGGAAACCTTCATGACCACCCAATCAAAGTCTTAATGTCATAAGTTCACGTGATAGGTGTAGAATCATGCCTTTTGGCCCATCGTCCACTCCGCCATTCATTTATGGCTGATCTTTCGTTTCCTTCTAATCCCATTATCCTGCCTTCTCCCCAAAACCTCTGACATCTCTACTAATCAAGAATCCGTCTATCTCTGCCTTGAAAACATCCACCGACGGTCTCCACAGCCTTCTGATGCAATGAATCCCACAGATTCACACCCTCTGAAAGAAATGTCTCCTTCTCTCCTTTCTAAAAGAACTTCCTTTAATTCTGAGGCTGTGACCTCTAGTTCTAGACTCTCCCACCAGTTGATACATCCTCTCCACATCCACTCCATTCAAGCCGTTCAACGTTCTGAGTGTTTCAATGAGATCCACCCTAATTTTTCTAAACTCTAGCGTGTACAGGTCCAGTGCCGACAAACGCTCATCATAGGTTAATCAAATATTTCCTGCAATATTTCCTGTAAACCTCCTCTGTGCCCCATGACGACACTTCTATGCAGCAGTACTATTAGTTCCCTCTGCTCTATAACATAGGGAAATACATTCTTGCCATAGAGGGAGTACAGAGAAGGTTCACCGGACTGGTTCCTGGGATGTCAGGGCTTTCATATGAAGAAAGACTGGATAGACTCGGCTTGTACTCGTTAGAATTTAGAAGATTGAGGGAGGATCTTATAGAAACTTACAACATACATAAGGGGTTGGACAGGCTAGATACAGGAAGATTGTTCCCGATGTTGGGGAAGTCCAGTACAAGGGGTCACAGTTTAAGGATAAGGGGGGAGTCTTTTAGGACCGAGATGAGAAAAAAAAATTTCACACAGAGAGTGGTGAATCACTGGAATTCTCTGCCACAGAATATTGTTGAGGCCAGTTCATTGGCTATATTTAAGAGGGAGTTAGATGTGGCCCTTGTGGTTAAGGGGATCAGGGGGTATGGAGAGAAGGCAAGTACAGGAACTGTTTTGGATAATCAGCCATGATCATATTGAATGGCGGTGCAGGTTCGAAGGGCCGAATGGCCCACTCCTGCACCTATTTTCTATGTTTCTATGTTTCTATAACACTCGCAAGAGCAATTCAATTCATTATGGAGGCCCTGCCCTGGTTAGACTTCGCAAGTGAGATATCTTGCACGTCTCTGCATTAAAATCCCAGAATATTTCACCAGGCTATTGACAAACGATCAGGATCATGCGGCAATTTTTGACAACCGTCTTCACAGCTTCCATGCAACCAGCCTAGTGTTATCTGCAAACTGACTAATCACTGCGTGATGTATAGTGATAAACAGTAATGGACCCAGCAGCGATCTCTGAGTCACAGGGCTCCAGTCGATGTTGTTATTTTCCCTGGATAAGTTCTGTTTTTAAAGGATACTAGACCAAGTGCAGACCCGTTGGGTCTGTTTCCCCAACGGCGTGTGCGGGGGGAGGGCTGAGGCATCACCCTCACATTAACCACCCCCCAACACACACAGGTGGGGGAGGGGGGGTGAGAAGAGGGGAGGGAGGGGAGAGGAGGAGGAGGAAACGGGACAGATTTGGGAGGGAAAGGAGAGCGGGGTAGGGGGTGAGAGAGGTGGATGGGTAGAGAGATGTGGGTGAGGGGGTGGGGGTGGGGAGGGAGGGGAGGAGGGAGGGAAGGGGGGAGGGGTGGGTGGAGAGAGGGGAAAGAGTGGGGAGGGAGAGTGTAGGTGGAAGGGGGGAGACAAGTGAAGTGGAAGAGAGGGAGGAGAGAGGGATGGAGAGGGGAGAGAGATGCGGGGGGTGGGATGGGGACGGAGAGGAGGAGGGAGGAGAAAGAGTGTGGAGGGAGGGGGTAGAGCGTGGAGGGAGGGGGAGAGAGGTGGGGGGAGAGGGGGGGAAGAGTGGGGAGGGATAGCGGGAGGGGGGAGAGGTGGAAGAGTGGGGAGGGTCAGAGGGGTAGGGGGAAGGGGTGGAGGTGGAGAGAGGACGGAGGGGGAAGGGAGGGTGAGAGAGAGGGGAGAGGGGGGGAAAGGGGTGCAGTGAGGGAGAGGAGTGGGTAGGGAGGGGTAGGGGTAGTGGTGGAAGAGGGACAGAAGGGTAGGGGGAAGGGGGCGGGGGGCGAGAGGGAAGGGGATAGGGTAGAGAGTGGAGGGGGGTGGGGGAGAGAGGGATGGGTGGGAGAGGGAGAGGGTGAGAGAGAGGGAAACTTAGAAACATATAAATCAGGTGCAGGAGTAGGCCATTCGGCCCTTCGAGCCTGCACCTCCAGTCAATATGATCATGGCTGATCATCCAACTCAGTATCCTGTACCTGCCTTCTCTCCTCACCCCCTGATCCCTTTAGCCACAAGGGCCACATCTAACTCCCTCTTAAATATAGCCAATGAACAGGCCTCAGCTACCTTCTGTGGCAGTGAATTCCACAGATTCACCACTCCCTGTGTGTAAAATGTTTTTCTCATCTCGGTCCTAGAAGATTTCCCCCTTATCCTTAAACTTGACCCCTTGTTCTGGACTTCCCCAACATCGGTTTCTATAAGATCGATCCTCAATCTTCTAAAATCTAGCGAGTACAAGCCGAGTCTATCCAGTCCTTCTTCATATGAAAGTCCTGACATCTCAGGAATCAGTCTGGTGAACCTTCTCTGTACTCCCTCTATGACAAGAATGTCTTTGAGCATTGGGCATTGTGACATCCCACAATGGAACGTTCACCATGGGCTGGGGCTCGAAGGGGAGGGAGGGGAGAGGAGGAGGAGGAAACGGGACAGATTTGGGAGGGAAAGGATGAGCGAGGTAGGGGGTGAGAGAGGGGGATGGGGATAGAGATGTGAGTGAGGGGGGGGGGGGGGGTGGGGAAGGAGGGGAGGAGGGAGGGAAGTGGAGAGGGGTGGGTGGAGAGAGGGGAAGGAGTGGGGAGGGAGAGTGGAGGGGAAAGGTGGGAGAGCAGTGAAGTGGAAGAGAGGGAGGAGAGAGGGATGGG
>NW_022630599.1:0-42625 GCF_010909765.2 Amblyraja radiata | reverse complement strand
TTTCCCCCTCTCTCTCCCCCCCTCTCTCTTGAAGGGCATTGAATTAATTGTTGTAATCATTAATGTTTTGAGTTGAGCCACCTAACATTGTGTCCATTATCTGCCTTTTCCCGTGCAAGATGTTCAACAGAAACACAAGGAGACTCTGCGAGCACAGACTGAAACACTGAGCGTGAACACGATCCTGATGAAGGAGAAGGTTAAGGTTTTCCAGTTGCTTGATCGATACGCTGAGCTCACAATCATCTCCACTGTTCGAGATCGGACACTGGTGGAACATGAGCTGCTGGCAAGAGGCCGGGACCATGAAGAGTGGAGAGAGAAATGTCTCCGGAGAGAACTGGAAAAAATCAGGACAGATCAATTGTTCCAGAGCAGCTTTACCCGGAGGGAATCCCGATCTGGGTGTTCAGCATCAGTGGCCGGAGTCGCGGGAATCGGAAAAACAACAATGGTGCAAAAGATTGTTCATGACTGGGCCACGGGGAAAATATACCCACACTTCCAGTTTGTCTTCAGTTTCAAATTCCGGGATTTGAACACTATTAACAGCAGAGTAACCCTGAGGGAACTGATTCTGGATCAGTATCCTTACTTTGGGAATATCCTGGGAGAGGTCTGGAAGAACCCAGAGGGATTGCTGTTTATATTCGATGGTTTGGATGAATTCAAGGGCAGAATTGATTTTGCTGACAGTCGGAGAGATACAGAACCTAAACACCAGTGCCCAGATCCCGAGTGGTGGTGTGAAGTGTCTGACATTGTGTACAGTTTAATCCAGCACAAGCTGCTCCCAGGGTGTTCAGTGCTAGTGACCACCCGCCCCACTGCGTTGCATTTACTGGAAAAGGCAGAGATCAGTGTCTGGGCAGAAATCCTGGGATTTGATGGTGTAGAACGGAAGGAATATTTCACCAGGTATTTTGAAGATCAGACGGTGGCAGCAGCTGTTTTCAAACATGTGAAGGAGAACGAGATCCTGTATACCATGAGCTACAACCCCTCCTACTGCTGGATCCTCGGCCTGACATTGGGCCCCTTCTTCACACAGCGGAACCCGCAGCGAGTTCCCAAGACCATCACCCAACTATATTGCTGCTTTATTTACAACATCCTGAAAAACCACGGCCGTGAGATTGAGAACCTCCGTGAGGTGTTACTGAGGGTTGGTCAGATGGCCTTCACTGGAGTGTCCGAGAAGAACATTGTGTTCACAGATGGAGATTTGATCAAATACAATCTGCAGCCTTCCCAGTTCCTATCCGGGTTCCTGATGGAACTTTTGCAGAGAGAGGATTCAGCCCGGAGCGTGGTGTTCTACTTCCCGCACCTCACCATCCAAGAGTTTGTAGCCGCACTCACACAATTCCTGACTCTAGATCCCGGGAATATCGTGAAATTCCTGTCTGAAGCTCACAGCACGACAGACGGGCGATTTGAAGTATTCCTCCGTTTTGTCGCTGGTCTCTCCTCCCCACGGGCAGCTCGGGTCCTGGAGGAGTTTCTGGGTCCATTTCCTAATGAAACAACCTGCCGAGTGATTGACTGGGTGAAGGAGGAGGTTAAACGTCAGATTAGAAATGCAGGCATTGCTTATGGTAAAAGGAGGCTCCTGAACACGATGCACTACCTGTTTGAGTCTCAGAATCCTGCACTGGCTCAGCAGACACTGGGAACTGTGGAAACACTTTCATTCAATGGACTGGGACTGACCCCGATTGACTGTGCGGTCCTGTCTCATGTCATCAGGCCCTGTGATACAATCAAACACCTCGATCTGAAGCTCTGCCGCATTCAGTGTGAAGGTCTCCAGCGGCTGGGACCGGCTCTGCACAAGTGTCAGCGCTTGGGGTAAATGTCCGTTTGATGCTAACACTGAACTGTAAAATTGTTTCACTATTTTGTTCCGTCCAGCACCCCTTCTATGGGGCCGGCACTGAACCTCCTATTTTACCCTCCTCCGAGTTGGCAGAGGTCCACGCAATCCCCTCCTCCCCCGGTTCGCTGGTGGTCGACTCCGTTCCCCCCTCCTTCCCCCGGGTCACGTGTGTTGCAGCCGTTCTCTGCGTGGGGAACATTACTCGGTTAATGGGGAAAGAATAAATAGTGAAAGTCAACAAACACCACAACCACGGAGATTTATTCAATCATTTGCTGAGGGGTTTCCAGAAATATCCGTTTGGGAGACGTTATCTCAGCCCTGGGGTTTGTATCAGTTTATTTCTTACTCTGTCTGTTTGTGTTTAGACTGGGAAACAACTACCTGGGAGATTCTGGAGTGAAACCGGTGTCTGCGGCTCTGAGGAACCCAGACTGTAAAATACAGACACTGAGGTAAGTCCCAGACTGTGAGAGATTGTGTTTACAGTCACTGGGTGTGTGACACTGAACATTAATATGATCAGTAATTGTGTCACTGATAAACACTGGGGATTTGCACCGTCTCCTGTCTCTTACCCTCACCCTCTCTCATCTCCAGGCTGGAAGATGTCGGTCTCACAGATACTGGAGCCAAGCATTTTGCATCTGCTCTCAGTACAAACTACTCACTGACGAAGCTGGACCTGAGTGGGAATAACCTGGGAGATTCCGGAGTGAAACTGGTGTCTGAGGCTCTGAGGAACCCGGACTGTAAAATACAGACACTGAGGTAAGTCCCAGACTGTGAGAGATTGTGTTTACAGTCACTGGGTGTCTGACACTGAACATTAATACAGGGCTCTCGCTTAACTTTTTTACCCTGTTGCCAGCCGGGCAACCTCAGCAGCTCTTTAGGTTGCCAAATTACAGTTTAGGTGGTCATTTAAGACAGTTGGCATGACGTGTGCGATAATGTGCTCAGACGAAGTGCGTAGTTACCAGTCGGAATTATGGTCAATGAAGCTTTCACATATTATGTCTGGTTCAACTAAAGTCACAAACTACACGTACTCACAAATCAAGAAATGATATATACCACAATGACAAGCAGCAACATTACAATACAGAATCTCATCTCTTTTTACACATTGCAATAAATGCAATTTCTATTATCTTTTCTAAACAAAAAGATAGGAATTCAGCGTATGATCAACCTCGGTGAGACCAAGCACAGGCTTGGCGATAGCTTCACACAACACCTCCACTCACTTCGCAATAACCAACCTGATCTCCCAGTGGCTCAGCACTTCAACTCCCCCTCCCATTCCGAATCCAACCTTTCTGTCCTGGGCCTCCTCCACGGCCAGAGTGAGGCCCACCGCAAATTGGAGGAACAGCACCTCATATTTTGCTTGGGTAGTTTACACCCCAGCGGTATGAATATTGGCTTCTCCAATTTCAGGTAGTCCTTGCTTTCTCCCTCCTTCCCCTCCCATTCCCAGCTCTCCCACAGCCTACTGTCTCCGCCTCTTCCTTTCTTTTTCCCGCCCCCCCCACCCCTCCCGGCATCAGTCTGAAGAAGGGTCTCGTCCCGAAACGTCGCCTATTGGGCAGTTTACACACCAGCGGTATGAACATTGACCTACAAAGCCAATGCGTCTTTGGGATGTGGGAGGAAACCCACATGCTTGCAGGGAGAATGTGCAAATTCAACTCAGACAGTGCCCGAGAACATGATCGAACACAGACAGTGCCCGAGAACATGATCGAACACAGATCTCTGGCGTGTGAGGCAGCAAGTCTACCAGCAGATAGTCTATCCATTTTCAGTCTTAAATCTCTAAGTGACGCTATGTCCCCCTTTACAGCTACTGTATGTTTTAATTCAGTTCAAGGCTATTGGGGCAGTACATTGGCCATAAAGTTGCTGCTTAAAATTGCCAGAGACCCGGAATTAATTCTGGAAATGGGTGCTGTCTCTATGGGGTTTTGTTTTCTCGTTTATAACATTGTTTACAGAGTACTATGTTTACATATTCTGTTGTGCTGCTGCAAGTAAGGATTTCATTGTTCTAACTGGGACGTGAGAGAATATAACACTCTTGACTCTTGGCTTGCGTCTCTGATGTGTGGGATAGAACTAGAGTACGGGTGATCGGTGGTCGGCGTGGACTCGGTGGGCCGAAAGGCCTGTTTCCACACTGTATCTTTTAATTAAACTAAAAACACTAAAGCCAGAGGGAGTTTAAAGAAGGGTCTCTACCCATAACATCACCCAATTTCCTCTATCCAGAGATGCTGGCTGCTCCAATGGGCCCCCGCACAATTAAAGCATGGAATAGTCTTCACCCTACAAGAGGTACCAACCAGACGCAACTAAATTTAAGGCAGCTTTTTTTTCTTCCCAAAAACCCTTTTTTGCTCAAGTCCAAGTCAAGTGTCAAGATAATTTTATTGTCATGTGGCCCAGATAGGACAATGAAATTCTTGCTTGCTGCAGCACAACAGAACATGTAAACATAATACAGAACAGGAGATAAAAGTTCAGTGTGTCTATATACTATAGACCATATATATACACAATAAATAAACAGATAAAATGCAATAGGCTGTTATTTTTCAGAGTTTGGTGGTGGTGGGTCCACCAGTTTAAATTCAATTTCGAATATGGCAGAGCTTTTAGGTTGCCCGGCGGGACTGTAAGTTGCCATTGGCACCCGGGCAACCGCTAATTTTGAGCCCTGTTAATGTGATCAGTAATTGTGTCACTGATAAACACTGGGGATTTGCACCATCTCCTGTCTCTCTCTGTCTCTCACCCTCACTCTCTCTCATCTCCAGGCTGGATGATGTCGGTCTCACAGATTCTGGAGCCAAGCATTTAGCCTCCGCTCTCAGTACGAACTGCTCACTGATGGACCTGGAGCTGAGTAGGAATAAGCTGGGAGATCCCGGAGTGGAAGTGGTGTCTGTGGCTCTGAGGAAACGGGACTGTAAAATTCAGAGACTGGGGTAAGTCCCAGACTGTGAGAGATTGTGTTTTCAGTCACTGGGTGTATAGCACTGAACATTAATATGACAAATAATTGTGTCACCTGTCTCCTGTCTCTCTGTGTCCCTCACCCTCACTCTCTCTCATCTCCAGACTGGACAATGTCGGTCTCACAGATTCTGGAGCCAAGTATCTCGCCTCCGCTCTCAGTACAAACTGCTCACTGACGAAGCTGAACATTGGGGACAACGCGCTGGGAGATTCCGGAGTAAAACTGGTGTCTGCGGCTCTGAGGAGCATCGACTGTAAAATACAGAGACTGGAGTAAGTCCCAGCGTGTGCGGACGTGGCGTAGAAGGACGAGAAGCCGAAGCAAAGAAGTGGAAGCCAAATAACCGAATGAAACTACACCGAAACGCCAAATAACCGAAATGGTGGGATGCCTAAAAGCAAACTGTCAGAAAGGGTGGGATGCCTAAAAGCAAACTCACCGAAAGGGCGGGATGTATAAAAGCAAACTCACCGAAAGGCCGCTCTGCCGAAACGCCAACTCACCGAAAGGCTGCATTGCCTACAAGCCAACTCACCGAATGGCCGTTCTGCCGCAAAGTCAAATAACGGATATGACATCGCGGGGGAGGGGGGGAGGGACCTGTCAGCGATTGGTCCAACCCGCCGCGCCCATCATGTTACTGGCCGGTGGAGAGGCGACGGTCGGGGTAATTTTCCCACACAAGCCATAGGTGACTGGGCACTCTGAACCCGAGCACCAAGTTGTAAGCGGCCAAAGGAGTGCATCCCTCGGGACAGCCCCCACTTGGCCACGGCCGCCCTGCCCTTCCCACAGTACGAGGTCAGCATTAAAACTCAAAAATGAGTTATTGATTGAAAAACAAAAATGTTACATGTGTAAATTGTTCTTACATTCAGGAACCTGGTTAATGAAGTGGTGGGATTATTTTCTTGTCCTAACTATGCCTTTGTTTTAGCCGGCGGTTACATCCAATCCATCCCTCCCTCGCAAAGATGTGAGATTTCATTAAGAGCCCACTTGGTTGAATAGATGCAAGCGGCATGTAAAGCGTCTCTTCCATGCGCGCAATACATGAAGCCGATGGAATGTGACAACTGTCACACCAAAGATAGACACAAAATATTGGAGTGACTCAGTGGGACAGACAGCATCTCTGGAGAGAAGGAATGGGTGGCGATTCAGGTCGAGACCCTTCAGACTCAGTCTTCAGGTCTGAAGAATGGTCTCAACCCGAAACATCACCCATTCCTTCTCTCCAGAGATGCTGCCTGTTCCGCTGAGTTACTCCAGCTTTTTGTGTGCATCTTCAGTTAAAACAGTTTACAGATTGTCTGGTGTTTTGTGCGTGGGAGCTTGTGTGCGTTACGCAGGCAACCAGACGGTAATAAATAAAACGTGCTTGTTGTCGGGGTGGGTGGGGGGGGGATAACATTGTTTGTTGTCATGCGCACTTGTCATCGGCCTGTCTGTGGGTCGGGGTTGAATCACCCTGTGTGTGGGTCGGGGTGGGGGGTGAATCACCCTGTGTGGGTCGGGGTGGGGGTTGAATCGCCCTGGTGTGGGGGTTGGGGCCCGATGGAGGTACATCGCGGTGAGTGACTCTGGGTGGGTGGAGGGACCAGGTACCACACCCCTGTGCTACCGACACACAGCCCGTCACACGGGGGAGACGAGACGGAGGGCGTCCGTTGCCGTGGAGAGTGGGGGCTGTCCCGAGGGATGCTCTCCTTCGGCCACTAACAACTTGGTGCTCGGGTTTACAGTGCCCAGTCACCGATGGCGTGTGCGGGGAAAACGACCCCCACCCTTCCGTCTCCACCGGCCAGTGATGTGGTGGACTCAGGGGTCTGGACACATCGCTGACAAGTCCCGCCCCCGGCAACATCTTGTCCGTTATTTGACTTTGCGGCAGAGCGGTCATTCGGTGAGTTGGCTTGCCGGCGATGCAGCCTGTCGGTGAGTTGGCATTTCGGCAGAGCAGCCTTTCGGTGAGTTTGCTTTTAGGGATCCCACCTCTCGGTTATTTGGCGTTTCGGCTTTGTACGCCTTCCGTTATTTGGCGTTTCGGCTTTGTACGCCTTCCGTTATTTGGCGTTTCGGCTTTGTTTCCGTTCGGTTATTTGGCTTCCACATCTTTGCTTCGGCTTCTCGTCCTTCAACGCCACGTCCGGGTACCAAATCCCAAACTGTGAGAGATTGTGTTTACAGTCACTGGGTGTCAGACACTGAACATTAATATGATCAGTAATTGTGTCACTGATAAACATTGGGGATTTGCACCGTCTCCTGTCTCTCTGTGTCCCTCACCCTCTCTCTCATCTCCAGGCTGAAACGTGTCGGTCTCACAGATTCTGGAGCCGAGGATCTCGTCTCCGCTCTCAGTACAAACCCCTCACTGACGGAGCTGGAGCTGGGATACAACTCCCTCACGGACCGATGTGTCCCCGCTCTCTGCCGCCTCATACAGACCCTCCCGAGACTGAAGCAGATCGAGTGAGTGTTTGTGTTAATGTTTAATGGGCTTCTTCTGTGATTTTGTTCTGTAAATGTTGTTGAAATATTAACCCCAGTCCCAGTTATTGACACTGTTGTTTAATCTGTTTATTTTCTCTTTATTCCTGGACTTGTTTCAGGCTGTGGGGGAATCAGTTCACTGCAGATGGACGGAACCAGCTGCAGAGTCTGCGGGGAATCCGACCCGGACTGAGAGTGACCGTGTGAACATCTCTGGGTGTAAACGCCACCGCCCTGGGGACCGGAATATTGTCGGCCGATTCCCCGCCCTCCCCTTTAAGCGGCAGCCCGCCCCCTTTAAACGGCCGGCCGCCCGCCCCTTTAAAAGGCCACGCTCTGGGTTTAAACCGAGCTGTTTCCTGGGCCGGGCGGGCGGTGACGTGAGACTGGCCTGCCTGCTGTCACGTGACCCGGCGCTGATGCTGGTGCCGGCTATCTGGTGCTGCCCCCAGTGGAGGACAGGGGAATTACAGCTGGACCTGCAGGATCCCGGATGTGACGTCATCATCAGCGGATTGATGATGACATCAGCAGCATTGTTCAAACCAAAGATCTTAGAGCAGAGCAAGATGGGTTACTCTCACGCAAACGTGTAGTACGTGTAAGGCCTAGTGTGTCTTTGAAGTTGCGGGGAGGTTTACAATGTTTCTTGTTTAATGTCCCTTGTCTAGTCTTGAAATAAAGTTCATCATTGGATCAGAAGAAATATAATTGTGTGTGTTATATGATTATATACATTTATATCACATTCATGTATGTCTGTTTATAAACATTTTATTCTTTAACAAGAATTAACAGAATTATGAATCTAACCCTATATCACACACAAAAACTTCCCCCGCAATGGCAATTACCCTGCGAGTCGGGTCGGGTCGGTTCCGGTTACGACAAAATCAACTGCTTGTGAGTCATTTAAAAAGAAATGATTTTAAAAAAACATTAAAAAAGACAATTACCAGAGTCAAATTTTATTCTTGACAAAAAGTATGAACTGACAGAATTATGAATCTAACCCTATATCACACACACAAACTGTTGCCCCGCAACATTGATTACACGGCGAGTCAGGTCGGGTCAGGTAGGCTCCGGTTACTAAAATAGGCGGTGAAAAATGCCCAGGTGATGAAGCTGAATTTTAGTTAAAATATAAGAAGATATTAAATTGGCTTCTGGGCTAGCTTACAGCTTATATTTAGTCTCAAATTAGGCTTGCCTCAGGTTTCGGGTGTGTGGGATAATAAATCCTATAACATTGTCTCCCAAGTGAGGAAGTGACAGAGAAAGAAACAGCTAGTCACATCTTTGAAGTAAGATGCCATAAAACAAATGGCCTATGTTTATGAAGGACCAAGTGACAGAGAGGAAACAGCGAAAGAGCTAGGGTGATCTCTTTGAAGATAAAATGACCTAAAACAAATGGCCAATGTTTTTAGTATATCATAACCTGTAAACAAAAGGCCTTTGATGTGATGCATTCTGTGGAAACCTTTTCCTGTACCTCTGACCATGACTAATGTCTGTGAAATGTGGTAAGGGGACAAAAAAACCCTATTTAAGGCAATGTAATTCTGTTGTTCAGTGTGGTGGATGGAGGGCTCATCAGCCTCATTAAGACATCCGTGATTTGTCGGGTTGAGATACGGGGGGGTTGAGGTTTGCGTCTGGCTTATTGAGACATCCGAAGCGTTGTCAGATTGAGAAATAAGTGGCGTTGTATATTAAACAAGCAGTGAAGAAGTCTGCCAGGTTGAGAAACGGGGGTCTCGGTTATCGAGTTGGCCTCGTTGAGACACTTGGGTCGTATATTAAAGGGTTAAAAAGTCAGCCAAATTGAGAAACTGGGGTCTCGGGTAGCGAGTCGGCCTGGTTGATATATTTGGAACAATTAGTCAGCCAAATTGAGAAACTGGGGTCTCATTAGCGGGTCAGCCTAGTTGATATATTTGGAACGATTCGGAATTAAGAAGTCTGTTTTCTCTCTCTATCTATCTGAGGAATGCTCTGGATAACAGTCCATCATATGTGTTATTTGAATCCTAAGTATAATAAGAAATTTAGAATGTTAAGTTACAAGTTGACCAAACGGTTAGGGGATGAAGCCTGGCCAGTAGGGAGAACATGGAATGTAGAGACATTTATATGGGAAAGGAAGGCAGGAAAGAAATGGAAGAAAGGAATTAAAACATGGGAAGCAGAAGCAGTGAAGAAGCATGAGGAGAGTATAGAGTTCGACGTTGGATGGATACTGCATGTAAACAAGGGATAGAGTTACGAAAATTGGGATAGCACTAGGAAAGGATGGAAATTATTGCAACTAGAATGCCAGTGGGCTGAGGAACAAGAGGAAATAATTAAAAGACAGACAGGAGGTGAGAAACAGGTGATGGTTAGTAAAAAATAAACCCAGTACTGGTAAATCCTCTGGAGGAGACTTCATGTCTGGCACGACGACCCTATTTGGTAGTGAGGATGAGGAGTTAGATAATCTTGGGAGGTGTCCACCTCCCTATGCCCTACCAGTAGCAATGGCATCCTTACCTGTGACAGTTCCGTCAGTAACATCCCTATACCTCGAAGTTCTGACCTTACAAAGCTCCCCAGGATTGGGAGCAGGGGAATGCCTTTCTGTGCGTAATCTGTTTAACGCATTGATGCTACCAGAACAGCTGGTCATTGTTAAATGTACTGCACACACTGGTGCTGGGGACCCTATAGCAAAAGGCAATAGGTTGCCGATAGTGTATCCAAACAGGCAGCCTGTACATCCAAATGCGTAGTGACAGCACGTAAACAGATGCTAGCAAATAGAACAGTCCTGCCAAACATGAAGGTGGTATGTACATTACAGAGGGACGCCTCTCATATATAATAATAACTGTGGAAACAAGAGGGCTGTGCCATTGATTCAGCACACCCCGCTTGGACAAGTTGGTGTATTCGATACATTTTTACCCGTCTTAGCCATGTTGGTAAGGAGGGAATGATAGGATAACAAAGAAAATGTGGTGGCAGGCCTCTGAATGTAAAATTTGCCAACAAAGTAATCCAGGCAAATCAATTAAGACACCCTCAGCAGTGACGCCAATGCCATCACAATCGTTTGAATGCATACAGATTGATTTTATTGAAATGCCAAGGGCCCAGTGTTATAAATATTGCTTAGTGATTTTAGATTTATTTAGCAGGTGGAGTGAAGCTCTACCAACCACTAATAATACTGCTGAAACTATGGTAACATTGTTGTTAAGAGAAGTTATTCCCAGGTTTGGCCTACCTAATGTCATAAGCTCAGACAATGGTCTTCATTTTAACCACTATTAATAAGGAAATATGTGCACATTGTAATATTCAACTGTAATTTCACTGTGTACACCACCCACAGGCATCTGGGATGGTGGAAAGAGTCAATGGGGATTGCAAAACAAAATTACCCCGGAGGTAAATCCTTTTTCTGACAGGCAACTATGTTATAAAAAAATTGGGGATGAAGGAAAATTTGATGGAGAAATGAGGATAAGGTGGGGAGACTGAAAAGTCAAGGGGAGTCTGACTAATCATGATCTGGATCAATGTCCAATTAGGGTTAGGTAACCAGGATTTTGGTAAACAGAAGTCTTGTCAGAAAAAGGGAAAGTAAATTACAAAGAGATGTCTTTGAAGATGAAATATTATATACTGCTGGTAAAACAATATTTTTTGTATGTGTACTGATTGTAAAGCAATGTTTTTTGTATGTGGAATGTGTGAAATTCGAAGCAATGAGCAAAGTTGTGTGTCGCTTTAAGAAGTTTGTCCTTTAAAATGCAAATGAACAGTTTATGGTGTGCTCCGTTAAGAAACAGGCATGAATGGGGGGGCGGAGCTATACTCGAATGATAAAATGTGTTGGTTGATTATAAATCTTTTGAACCAAGTTTAAAAAAGACTCATCCCGATTAAAGTGTTAAATGAGATTGGAAATGTCAAAACTACAGAGAAAAATAAAATGTATTATTGATTACTGATTCTGAGTGAGTTCTTTTGGGTGATTACTGATTCTGAGTGAGTTCTTTTGGGAAAGATTGTTTTGATATGATAACAGAGGTTGTCTTTTAAAATGCAAATGAAGCAAGATTACTGTTTTCAAGCAAACAAAAAGATATTGAAGCATGTGCTGTATGAGGGAAATGAAGGTAGATTAAAAATTGTCTTATGACTTACCAAAGGGGGTTTGAGGGAACTCACAATGAGGGATAAAAGGCGAGAAGATAAAGTAGATTGGGGAAGAGAACATATTTGGAGAATTGAATATTTAGGTGGAGAGAGCCTCTTCGGATATAATCCAATTAAAGAATAAATTCAAAGGGAAGTGTTAGGAAGGAACTGGAGATGCTGGCGGATCAAAGGAGGACAAAAGTGCTGGAGAAACTCAGCTGGTGAACAAGATTTACAACTTTTTATTGATGCAGGAAAAGCTGTTGCGTCCACCCCCTGGAGAGTGGGGGGGAAGCCACCTACAGGCCCTGGGCAATTAAGTAATTATGTATGGACGGCAATTAACCCATGTCTTGCCAGATCTACATTCCCAGGTTGGAGGAGTTTTTGCTGGAAACCAGTGACCAAGGCCATAAAAGCTATACGATGATGGTGCTGGGACAAGAAGAAATTGAGACTGTATTGAAAAGAACAAGGCATTGTTATGTTGCAAATGCAGTGCCACACAAGAGAAGCATGAACCAGTTACACCAGCACACGGGGAATTCCAAGCGAAGCCGAATAAAGGCTGAGCAATTTTAATGATCCTTTTCCTGTCCTATGGTAGTATCTTAGTGTCACGTCCGGGGGAGGTTGGTGGCCATTTAAAATGTTTGGAGGGACTTGTGGAACGATTGTCCACTATGAAATGATTGTGTTACTAGTGTACTATTAATTTGTCTGATGAGATGCTTATGGTCTTTCGTATGTACTCAGCAAGGACTGTAGTTGTTATCAAAAATTTGATAAAAGGATGGAATGATGAAGCTGAATTTTAGTTAAAATATAAGAAGATATTAAATTGGCTTCTGGGCTAGCTTACAGCTTATATTTAGTCTCAAATTAGGCTTGCCTCAGGTTTCGGGTGTGTGGGATAATAAATCCTATAACATTGTCTCCCAAGTGAGGAAGTGACAGAGAAAGAAACAGCTAGTCACATCTTTGAAGTAAGATGCCATAAAACAAATGGCCTATGTTTATGAAGGACCAAGTGACAGAGAGGAAACAGCGAAAGAGCTAGGGTGATCTCTTTGAAGATAAAATGACCTAAAACAAATGTCCAATGTTTTTAGTATATCATAACCTGTAAACAAAAGGCCTTTGATGTGATGCATTCTGTGGAAACCTTTTCCTGTACCTCTGACCATGACTAATGTCTGTGAAATGTGGTAAGGGGACAAAAAAACCCTATTTAAGGCAATGTAATTCTGTTGTTCAGTGTGGTGGACGGAGGACGGTCAAGTGTCTGTAATGGTCACTTGACTGGAGTTCTCCCTCCCTTCCATCGGCCGATGTTAAGTAAAGTTTTGAACTGGTCTACCAAACAGTTTGTGTGGTGTCTGTTTATTGAGAAGCGAACCTGGTTTAGTAGTTAAGAAAGTAGCTTTTTCACAGGATCCCCTCCGTAGCGTACTACACGTCAGCCCATTGTATTTCGCAGGAGTGGCCTATCTTGCTCTGCTCTAAGATCTTTGGTTCAAACTGTTCATTCACACCGCAATGTCTATTACTGCTTTATCATTTGTAAATCACATGTAAATAGTTTATTACAGTAATAAATATTGTGAGTCAGTGGATGTCTGGCCTACTAATATTTGCAGAACTCAATAAACACTTGGCAATTCCAGACTCCCGAGAGTCATAGAGTGATACAGTGTGGAAACAGGACCTTCGGCCCAACTTGCCCACACCGCCCAACGTGTCCCATCTACACTAGTCCCACCTGCCCGCGTTTGCCCCATATCCCTCCAAACTGACCACCGGCCTCGTGTGTGTGGGGGGTGGGATGCCCCGTCCTCACCCAGTGTCCCGTATGCGTATTCGCAGCCGACATATGTGTATCCAGCCTTGGCCGCCCCTTGGCCGCGGGGGTCGCCAGACGTCTCACCTGGCCGACAAGGGGGTCTGGCGCCGGCACGGTGTCTGGAGTCGAGAGTGGGGCCGGCATCGTGGATCCCAGTCTGGGATAGAGGGGAGAGGCGGTCGGGAGAGCCTGGGGGAGGTTGAGGATCGTTCCCGGTCTGTAGGGCAGGTATCTGGGTGATAGGGTGTGTTGGTGACCGGGGCTCATGCTCTGGGACACGGGTGGGCAGGATGCTCCGTATCTGAAGGACAGCGGTCTGGGACAATGTCCGGGGTAGCGATAACGGCGAAGCTGCGAGTGACTGAACGGGTTGCCCAATCTTCAACGTGAAGCAATCATGTACAATAAACATTTAAACACCAAACAGTGGCCTCGCCTTGCCAGGCGTATATATATTTTTTTCAATTGGTTTTCGAAACGTGGGACCTACAGCCAGTCCCGCGGCAGGTGAGCTGACCTGGGAACTACAGCCAGTCCCGCGGCAGGTGAGCTGACCTGGGAACTACAGCCAGTCCCGGGACTGCTAGATTGTAGGAGCTGGCGGCCTCCAACTGAAATCGACCTTGAGGGCGCCGGTCGCAGAGACTGTGGACTTACCATCACGGAGCAGCCGAGGCTTCTGTTTTGCTTCAACATGTTTCACAAAACATGGGAGGGGATTGTCCCCCACCTCTCAAAACATGGGGGGGGGGGACAGAAAGGTCCCCCCGTCCCTTCCAGGATTTCCCTCGCATGCGCTTTGTGTGATCGGTGGGGGGAGAAGGGGGAGAGAGAGAGAGAGAGAGAGAGATAACGAACAAGAGATAGAGGACGAGAGAAAACAAGAGGGAGACGGAGAGAGAACGAGAGAGGGAGTGAACGAGAGGGGGAGAGAGTTAGAGGGGTTGTGGCAGAGAGAGAAAAGGGAAGGGTGGTGGGAGAGAAGAAGGTGGAGGGAGGAGAGAGAGGGTGTTAGAGTGAGAGAGATAGTGTTAGGGAGAGGATGAGAGAGAGGTAAAGAGAAATGGTGGAGAGAGAAGGAGGGCGGGGTTAGAGAAGTGAGAAGGAGGGAAGGAGAGGGGATAGAGAGAGAGAGGGGAGGACATATAAAGAGAAATGAGTAGAGGAAGAGAGAGAAAGGGAGGAGACGGTAAAGATAGACACATTCTTGATTAGTGTGTGTGTCAGGGGTTATGGGGTCAAGGCAGGAGAATGGGGTTAGGAGGGAGAGATAGATCAGCCATGATTGATTGGCTGAGTAGACTTGATGGGCCGAATGGCCTAATTCTGCTTCTATCATTGATGACCTTATAATGGATCTTTCAATATTTACATAATCAACAACATTGTTTCTACAAGAAAGCAGCAGCATTTTAAAAGTCTCTGTCTCGTTGCGTTTTACCCCGAGTTTATCAACTCTACGATATCTTACAGCTTTAGATGGGATTGTGGTATTTTGTCCCAGTTTGAACGCCTGCCCTCCCTCCTGGAGAGAGTGAAATGGAAAGAGTGTGAAACGGAGAATTGTTTATCCCCACCCATACCGTCCTTCTCCCCCTGATTGCAGCGTTTTGCATCCCCTGCCCGACCCCTTTCTGCAAATGGAGAGTTTTAACTCGATTTAACCCCCCCCCCCCCCCCCCTCCCCGTCCCCCTCCTCCCCTCCCTGCCCCTCAAACTGAGGTGAACGATGGTGGAGACTTCTGAGAAAGAGGGCAGGACGGAATTGAGGAAGGGCGGGAGAGGGAGAGGGAGAGAGAGTGAAGGGGAGAGAGAGAGAGTTAGTACTGTGGGCAGAGTGGGGGAGAATGAGAAGCGGGAGAAGGAGGAGATGGAGAGGGGGGAGAGAGAGGGAGGGATAGGGGGAGAGAGAGGAAGAAATTCTGTTGGAAGGAACTGCAGATGCTGGTTTAAACCGAAGATAGACACAAAGTACTGGAGTAACTCAGTGGGTCAGGCAGCATCTTTCTAGAGAAGGAATGGGTGACGTTTCGGGTCTGGACCCTTATTCAAAGAACTAGTATTGTGAGAGAGAGGGGAGAGAGAGAGGAAGAGAGGGTGGGAGATAGGGAGGAGTGAGTTAGTATTGTCTTGGAGAGAGAGGGGAGGTAGAGGGCGAGAGAGGGAGAGGAAGAGAGGGTTAGTGGGAGAGATGGAGGAGAAGGAGAGAGCGAGGGGAGAGGAAGGGGACAGATGGGTGGATTTTGCGAAGGATCTCAAATCCTAAACGCGGGCAGCTGGGACTAGTGCAGATGGGGCATGTTGGCCAGTATGGGCATGTTGGGCTGAAGGGCCTGTTTCCACGCTCTACGACTCCACTACTAGCTGGGTTTTATGGACGGGAATGTGTACGGGATGAACGACAGGGGACTTTACCCAAATATCGGTAAAAATATCGGAGGGGGGGGGAGGGAGAGGGGGAGAGAGTGAATGAAGGAGGGATAGAGAGAGGGAGGGACAGAGGAAGGTGGAGAGGGAGGGAGTGAGGGGGATGGAGAGGGAGGAAGGGGGGGAGAGGGAGGAAGGGGGGGGCGAGATGGAGGAGGCGGGGGGGGGGGGAGAGCGAGGAAGGGGGGGGGGTGAGAGGGAGTGAGGAAGGGGGGGGAGGGATGGAATGAACCTGTACAAGTTAACAATTCTTTGTTTCAGAATGCTTCAATCAAAAAGAACTGAACATTTCATTCAGTTCTCTTACTTTTTAAGAAAGTTATGGGTTTTTGATTGTCCTCGATCACAGCTTTTGTGTTAAGTCAATGGAAAAACAATAGGGGGGTTGCACGTAAGGTCACCGGGTCATAGGGCTCGACGCACGGAGCCGCTAAATCCAACTGGAAGACATCCGTCACTTCCAGTATATGTTATTAATGCTAGAAACGAGTACATTCCTACCTGTTAAAAACAGGCAAAATGTTGAATTATTGCACTGAAAAAAATTGTGGGAGTCGGGGTAAGTGTGAGAGACATGTACCCAACTTCAGAATTCCAAACGTTAAGCGAACTGAAGGTATAGAGAAGCGAGAACTGCAGGGACTACAGCAGCTAAAGTGCTTGGTAAACATTGAAAATATTGGGAATTATCGCGTTTGCTCACTGCATTGCATCAACAGTAAGGCATTATTTGTGTTTTTTCTTGATTCCTTTAGTATCTAAAAATTCTCAGAAGTGATAAATCTGGCTGTAAATTTTTCTTCAGATGCGTTTTCATTTTGTATGTATAAACACACGAGAACCATGGGCGATTTAAAAAAATTACAGCCAGATTTATCACTTCTGAAACTTTTTAGATGCCAAAGGAATCAAGAAAAAACAGAAATAATGTTTTACTTGATGAAATGCAGTGAGCAAACGGTCAATGTTTGCTAAGCACTTTGGCTGTTGCTGTCCCTTGAGTTCTCATTTTTATCTACCGTAATTTCTCCTCACTTTTGGAATTCTGAAGTAGGCTAAATGTCTCTCACGCTTATCCCGATTTCCATAATTATTTACAGTGAGCGTGTGTGTGTGTCCCACAATGCGCGTGTGTGTGTGACCCACAGTGCGCGTGCGTGTGTGTGTGTCCCACAGTGAGCATGTGTGTGTGTGTGTCCCACAGTGCGCGTGCGTGTGTGTGTGTCCCACAGTGAGCGTGTGTGTGTGTGTCCCACAATGCGCGTGTGTGTGTCCCACAGTGTGCGTGTGTGTGTGTGTCCCACAGTGTGCGTGTGTGTGTGTGTCCAACAGTGTGCGTGTGTGTGTGTGTCCCACAGTGTGCGTGTGTGTGTGTGTGTCCCACAGTGCGCGTGTGTGTTTGTCCCACAGTGCGTGTGTGTGTGTGTCCCACAGTGTGCGTGTGTGTGTGTCCCACAGTGAGCGTGTGTGTGTGTCCCACAGTGCGTGTGTGTGTCCCACAGTGCGCGTGTGTGTGTGTGTCTCACAGTGCGTGTGTGTGTCCCACAGTGCGCGTGTGTGTGTGTGTCTCACAGTGCGTGTGTGTGTGTGTGTCCCACAGTGCGTGTGTGTGTGTGTGTCCCACAGTGCGTGTGTGTGTCCCACAGTTCGCGTGTGTGTGTGTCCCAGTGTGCGTGTGTCTGTCCCACAGTGCGCGTGTTTGTCCCACAGTGTGCGTGTGTGTGTCCCAGTGCGTGTGTGTGTGTGTCCCACAGTGTGCGTGTGTGTGTCCCACAGTGCGCGAGTGTGTGTGTCCCACAGTGTGCGTGTGTGTGTCCCACAGTGCCCGCGTGTGTGTCCCACAGTGTGCGTGTGTGTGTCCCACAGTGCCCGTGTGTGTCACACAGTGTGCGTGTGTGTGTGTCCCACAGTGCGTGTGTGTGTGTGTGTGTGTGCGCGTGTGTGTCCCACAGTGCGTGTGCGCGAGCCCGGTGCGAGCGGAGAGAGCAGCTCCCTCCCCCCAACCGCTGCTCCCCCGGCACGTGACGGGGCCAGTCCCGCTTCACCATTTAACCGGCGCCATTTCCACCCGACACCACGTCACTTCTCGCCATGTTTGGTCGCGGAAGCGGGTCGTCGATGGATGTTTCCTTTCCCGCCGGAACGGCCCCTGTAGCCGGGGGGGGGGACCAGTTACCCCCCTCACACATATATACCCCCCTCACACATATATACCCCCCTCACACATATATACCCCCCTCACACATATATACCCCCCTTACACATATATACCCACCTCACACCTCATACCCATTTACAGCACAAAAATTGACAATTTCAGCGGGTTTTAACGGGCCCGCTACGCTGGAAACAATGGTAAGTGCCTACCTGCAGTACATCGCGTGTAATCCATTTGGAGTAGCGTAGCAACAGTACGGGCCATGCACGTGCAACAAGAAGAGAGTATTAAAGCAGATTTGGTTGCAGCTCAAGCATCTATAGCTCTGCAAGTTGATGGCGTTCTTGTGCACATTGTCTATCCTGCTCACAGTGGGTGCCCAATCAGAATTGTCGACATCATTCCATGCTGCAGGCTTGTCTGTTATTAGATGATAAATAAATAAATACGTAGTTTGGGTGATTGTGCAGGCTTTAAACAAGAAACATTGAGAAATATATTTTGGCAAATAATAAAATGTCCTGCTTTTGTCCAACTAACAGCTGACAATTATCCCATTCCTTAGCTTGCATCTCAGTAAAATTTATTTCAAAACGCATTGATAGTTTACGATTATTTAAATGGTAAATGGAGCTTCAGAAGCATTTTCATTTTGCATGTTAAAACCCACCTGAGAACCATGGGCGATTTTGCAATTTTACTGACGGATTTTTAACTTTTAATACTTTTCATATAACAAATGAATAAAGATAAAAAAGTCAATAATGCCTTACTTTTGATGAAATGCAGCGAGCAAACGCGATAATTCCCGATATTTTCGATCTTTAAATCTCCACGGCAAATGTCCGCTAACAACTTCCGCTGTTTTTACACCTACAGCTTGAATTTACCTTAGTTTCTATCTTTTTTTTGGACTGTAAATTTAGGTAGCTGTACCTCACGGTCACCCCGACTGGTACAGTCAATTGCAGCTCAAAAACGGGCCGTTTTCGATGTTTGTAACGGGTGTGAAAGTGCGTGTTTTCCCATTCACTAACATGTACCGGAAGTGACGCGTGTACTCCAGTTAGAAATTTCGGTCACGTAGGTGCGGATCTACGCTCCAGTGACCTTTAGTGAAATCACCCTATAGGGAACAAGATGCTAATTTCCGAATATGAAAATGGCCATAACTTTTTTAATACTGAAGATATGAAAGTGAATTAGGTGTCAAATTAAAACTTCTTTTTATGCTTTATCTGATGGGATAAATTGAAGACTTGATTATTAAAATATCAACATTTTATAACATTGCTACATTGCTTGTCCTGATCCAACAAGTTTAATCGCTTTCACCTTCATCCCTGTCACCGACTCCACCATGTGGCAGCGGCAGCAGCAGCGGCAGCAGCCTCGGCCCTCGCTTTCCCTCCTCCCGCATGACAGAGCCGAGTGGAGCCGCCACCGGGGCTGCGAGGCCGCGGCTGCCGCCCGGAGTCCCCCCCCCCCCGGCCCCAGCATCACCGGCACCGCCGCCCATCGACCAGCGGCCGTCAACCCCCCGAAACTCCCCCACCGGGGCCGATGTCGACGATCCCCGGCCGCTGCTGTCCGTCCGTCCGTCCGCTCGGCCCAGCATCGGGGTGGAGGAGCCTCGGCCGCTCGTCAGTCGGCGGCCGGTCGGTGGCGCCACCGATTCCCCGGCAGTTTCCAGTCTCCGCCGAGGGAGGGAGGGAGGGGGGGCGCGGCCCCGGCGCCGGTGGGTGCAGCCGGTCCCAACCTGCAGCGGTGGGTGGGTGAGTGGGGCGAGGCCCGTCCTTGCCTCAGCCGCCCGCCGACAAAGTAGCCGCTGCCGCCTCCTGCCCACACACACTAGAGGAGCTCCTCTACTATCTTTGTCTCAACCAAGCGTGAGGGACGGGTTTTGCTGACCAAACACGTGTCCAGAGGCACTGGTGCAACATTGCAACTGAGGCAGGTGTGTATGTGTATGTGTGCCACAGTGCGCGCGTGTGTTTGTCCCACAGTGCGCGCGTGTGTTTGTCCCACAGTGCGCGTGTGTCTGTCCCACAGTGTGTGCGTGTGTGCGTGCGCGTGTCCCACAGTGTGTGTGTGTGTGTGTGTACTCGCGCGTGTGTGTGTGTGTGTGTGCGTGTGTGTGTGTGTGCGCGCGCGTGTGTGTGCGTGTGTCCCACAGTGCGCTCGTGTGTGTGCGTGTGTGTGCGTGTGCTTGTCCCACAGTGCGCGTGTGTGTGTGTGTGTCCCACATATATACACATGTGCATATATACCCCTTCATACATATATACCCCCCTCACACATATATACCCCCCTCACACATATAGACACCCCCCACACAGAGAGACCCCCCCCACACAAGAGAACCCCCCTCACCCGCACACATATAGACCGGCACACAGATAACCCGGCAGAAGAGAGACCCCGCACAAAAAGAACCCGGCAGACAGATAAGACACCTCACACAGAGAGACCCCTCCACACAAGATAGAACCCCGCACAGAGATACCCCCGCAACACATATATACCCCCCCCACACATAGAGACCCGGCAACACAATATACCCCTTCATACATATATACCCCTCACACATATATACCCCCCTCACACATATATACCCCCTCACACATATATACCCCCCTCACAAATATATACCCCCTCACACATATATACCCCCCTCACACATATATACCCCCTCACACATATATACCCCTTCATACATATATACCCCCCTCACACATATATACTCCCCTCACACATATATACCCCCTCACACATATATACCCCCACACACTCTGCCTCACACTCACACACTCCCCCCTCACAGATATACCCCCCACACACCACCCTCCCCCCTCACACCCCCTTCACACGCCCCCTCACACACACCCTCACACACTCCCCCTCTCACACACACTCCCCCTCACACACTCCACCCTCACACACTCCACACTCACCCACCCCATTCACACACTCCCCCTCACACCCCGCCCTCACACACCCCCCTGTTAAAGTTCGTAAAGCTTGATGAGTAGAATAAATCAAAGAGTCAAGCATCTCTGTAAATAGCCTTTACTAGGTCACCAAGGTGAAATAGAAAATACAGCCAGAGATGTGCACAATGCGTCCACACCAAAGGCTGGCGCTGTTCAGACTGACGATACAGAAGATTTACACACACCTTTATATTAATACAACAGCCATAAGCACATGGTTAATAACAAAGAGGATTCAGTTAAACACAATGGGTCCCCTCAGTTACATTGGGAAAGAAACAAAGTATATCTATTAGTCTGGGAAATAGTACAGCTGCAAAGGTAAGAACAGGTATATTGTTCTTCTTACAGCTTGCCGGTAACAGTGTAGGAGTTCTAGATGCCCGGGAACATCCCTTATCTCTATTCTCATTGAGAAAGCGAAGGTCATTTAACTGCAAGCTTTGTGCTCAGTATTCACAGGCTTTTGCAGCATTCTTAATTGACCAACATTTTAAGCCGTTACCAGCATGCTGTACACAAAATGGAGGTTAATACCAAATATAACTACATAAGCTAAATAAGAGAGAGTAACCTCACTAACTTTCACATTCCCCCCTTTTGATTGTATAAATCAATCTATCAAATAATGCAGCAAGACGACAGCCATTGGCGAATACATGGTGCCAGGCAGTAAAGCAATGCAGCAACGATTATAATTATCAGAATAATAATCCCATAATGCCACACAAGACCCCAAAAGGAGCCCCATCCATTAAACCAACTCCACATCTCCTGGTCATGATTACCAACCAGACTTTCCCCTACACCTTGGATCTCAGCTATCTCCTTCTTGATATGGGCTGCTAGATCAGTAATATTGGAGGACTAATCAGGAATATATGTACAGCAGTCTTGCCCAATGATAGCACAGGTGCCTCCCTTCTCGGCCAGAATGAAATCTAAGGCCATACGATTCTGTAGCACCACTATCCTCATAGCAACCGTTTCGGCTGTCAGTGCCCCAACCTGGGCCTGTGTTTCTGGCAGGGCAACTGCTGTTTTGTTAGCCAATTCCTCCAATAGCCCAGTAAGGTGATCAATTTAAAATGCATTCCGATTTGTTCCATACCAGGGGAGCATAGTCATGCCAATACCCTCAACTGGTGAAACATTTCGCTTCGTGAGCTGAGATCCAGATACAGGGTTTTTAAATGTGGGGTGGTCAGTTATTTGTTTAAAATGGCGCTTGGCGGGGATGACATAAGCGATCCTGTCCAATCATGGGGCCCCTCAATTTGTGTGACCACATTCCCGTCGTCTGACACATCCCTGGTAACCATGGATAGGCCCATGGTCCACATATGAAATAGGTGCCGTTAATAGGTCGAGGAGGGTCAGAGGTAGCGGCTAATGTCGATAATATGGCATGAGCTATTTCCCAAGAAAACCCCAGTACCTCGGTGATAACAATGACAGGTGGCGTTAACTGGTTCCTGGGAGAGCTTCATTACCTTCAAACGTGGAATCTATGGTGAGTGATTTTCCCCACTATATCTTGTTCCACTGACCAGAATTCAATGGCACGTTTGTTTTTGGTCTAAGCATGCTGTATCCGCCTTGTTATACAAAGTGTGGGCTAAATTCTCCAGCTCTTTGGCGGTGTGACCCTCATTAACGGCAATAGTCACGTGTGGTTTGTTCAATGGACTGTGCTTCCATAAGGAAGGTGAGATTTTGGCTAAAAAGGCCTTCACACAGGGGCCTTCAATTCGGCCGATTATGTTGATTGTGGTTAGTTCACCTACAAGGTCTGCATAGTATTCTTCGTTTTCCACATTTAATCCAGTAGGGTCATAGCATAAGGTGAGATGAGGGTTATGTATTGACTGAAATATGGTGCGTTGGCTTAGGTCAATTGCCCACAAATCACCACTGGGGTAATACACCTGTTCGTAAAGCCATGATTGGTGATATCGGACCCTCTTGTATTGCTATGACCTCACTAGTACAGGAAATAGTGACGGACAGACCCTGTAGTAAATCACATCCCGCAAGGCAGCAATTAATACCAGTGGTGACTGAAAAGGAGATTGTACAGCGTCGATCAATTCCCTGGACCTGAAGGGGTGAGGTTAGTGGATAACTGCGAGTTTTCCCATCTAGACCTGACAGGTGAGTAGTTGAGGCTGATACGGGAAACTGACATTCCTCAACTACACGCCTATCGAGGGTGGACATGGTGGCACCAGTATCAATCAAAAATGGTATTTCTATCCCTTCGACTAGAATAGTTATCATAGGTTCGTTCCCCTCCCCCCTCCCCCCACCCCCCACCCCTAGCAATTGTCGGGAACATACTCGAGAATTGCCTGGGGACCACCAATCTTGGTTGCGGAAGGGATTCCTGGTGGTGTAAAAGGACTCCTGGGATTCTGGTCGCTGAGTTCTATCGTGGGGGCTGGTGGAGCATTCTCGTTTCATGTGTCCAAATCCCCCACATCTAAAGCATTGAATCTTAGACCGATCTATACGGGGAGGCCGGCGTTCGTCGTTAGAACGACAATCCGGTCTATTAGGGGGGGGGGGGACCATTATAGTTTTGTTGATAATATCCCCGCTTCGGTAGCTCCTGTTTCTGATAATACACCATGGGTTGGCCAGGGGCAGGGGCGTGGCCCGTTCATTAACTCCTTCTGCTTCTTCAGTTTCAGGCTGTACTGCATATTCATGTTTAACCATCACAGGCTTTACGAGGGTGCCTTCACTTTTGGCTTTGGGCCAATGTGCACAGACAGTTTGTCTCATGCTGTCTGCTGATTTACTTACCCAATCCAAATCCACCTTTATCATCATTACTGTGACCGGAGGTAGTGATTGTAATCAATATAGCATTAAATTGTGTAGAAAGTCTGCCATTATTAAAATTTTCATCACAGGCATGATTTTTGTATAAGGCTATAAAACGCTCCCAAAATTGAATGCCAGTTTCTTTCGGCAGTGGTTTACATTCCATTACCAGGGTTATGACTAGAGGGAGCTGTAAAAGTTGTCGTAGTGCTCTTATCATTAAGGCAATTTGTGCGGGACCATTTGCTTCAGCGGCCATTAGTTCAGCCCAGGTGTTCATGACTGGTTGAGTTGGTTGATTTAGAGACATTTGGTGGTCCATTTCCCAAATTCAGTGCCGTTAAGGTCAGAAAGGTCTGTAAAATAGGCTTGAGGACTTGCAGTGTAAGCATGCATCATTGTCTCAAAATAGTCTGCAAATTGGGTCCCTAGGGTCTGTTTATCGGGGGCTTGTTGTGCCATTAAAGCCAAGTCTGCTGGTTTCCAAGGAACTGCCATAGCGACTGGCTGTCCGTTCTGATTAGGTATCATTCGTATGGGACAATGAGACGTTCTATGCCGCAGAGTGCTACCAGTCGTCTATCTGTACGCTGTTTTACCCTATCGCAAAGGGTCTGTGGTGTAGTCAAAGCATTTGGCCAATGCTGTTGTGGAGCTACCGCTTTAATCGGGACAGGAGCTGTAGCTGACCTTGTTGTAAGGGTTGTCATAGCAATTGCAGCAGGGCTAGTGGCAGTCGAGTATGGGGGCGGCGCTTGAGCTGACTGCGGGATATCAGGGGGTGGTCTAAGTCCCAAGCTATCCTCTGACTCATGGTCCGAGGAAGCAAATAATTCGACCACAGCAGACAGCAGGTCCTCCTCATCCAGTACTGGATATAACCCTCCATTATCCCCAACATATTGCGCTTCTAATACAGTGTTTACATTGTTTTGAGTTGAAGACACATATTTTTTCATATTTATTTCCTTATCATAGGCAACACATTCAGCTTGTAATACCTTCCAACCCTTTATGACCCCGGTGGGTCCACATACTGTAATCCCTCTACTACATGCATTATTCATCCAATTACTATCGCGCGCCTCCTCGTGACGTTTGACCGCCGCCTCCTTCCATTCCTTAATTTGTCTCTTCCATCTTTTACCCTCATCATGTTCCCATATTAATTGCTCCGCTTGTCTCACAGTTTCGACATTCCATGTTCCACCAATCGGCCATGATTCATTTCCTAAATGCTTAGTTAATGTTGCCGACAATTGTCTAAAAGCTCTATTTCTAGCTGGATACATATAACACATGTGTTGCACCGGTGAACTACCATCACATTTATCAAGGCCCTGGCCCATCCTCCTTCGTCTCTCGACCCGACAACCCCTCGGATGTCTCAACTAAGCAAACGGACACCTCGTCTCTCGTTTCTCAATCCAGCACACCCTGGATCTCTCAACAAGACCGACGAATAAAAATTCAAAGTATACTCATCTCAATTCTTTGTTCGTTCGGATACCAGTTGGGAGTTTGAGATCAGACCACGGGCATGGGACCACAGTGCCCCAAAGAGTCGGATGTGGGGACCTGGCTCAAGGGGCCAGGAGTGTGCACAAACATCCCCCTCCGAACCTCAGTTGCACTATTGCCACTTATACGTCCGTGCTGTCTTGTCCCAAAGGTATCCTGCCGACTACGCCAAATGTTAAAGTTCGTAAAGCTTGATGAGTAGAATAAATCAAAGAGTCAAAAATCTCTGTAAATAGCCTTTACTAGGTCACCAAGGTGAAATAGAAATTACAGCCAGAGATGTGCACAAAGCGTCCACACCAAAGGCTGGCGCTGTTCAGACTGACGATACAGAAGATTACACACATCTTTATACTAATACAACAGCCATAAGCACATGGTTAATAACAAAGAAGCTTCAGTTAAACACAATGGTGCAACATTGCAACTGAGGCGGGTGTGTGTGTGTGTGTCCCACAGTGCGCGTGTGTGTCCCACAGTGCACGTGTGTGTGTCCCACAGTGCGCGTGTGTGAGTCCCACAGTGCACGTGTGTGTGTCCCACAGTGCACGTGTGTGTCCCACAGTGCGCGTGTGTGTGTCCCACAGTGCGCGTGTGTGTGGGTGTATGTGTCCCACAGCGCGCTGTGTGTGTGTCACCGTCTGTCCTCTCCTCATTCTCATCCACTTCACCTCCCAGTACTTTTCCACCAGTCCCTCCTTCTCCTCACCTGCCTGCCCGCCACTCCCCTCTCATCAGCCCAACTCTGCTCACCTGTTGCACTCAGTTGCCTTTCCCGACTGCCTACACGGATTCGATCCTGCCTGCCCCTCTTCGGAACCCTCGCTCAATCCTGAGCCTCTGTGTGAGTACGGTGTACCCATTCCTGTGTTACTACTCTGTGTTACAGTATCGTAATAAAGTTCATTACCAACTATACCTGCCTGATTCTGTGCTGCTATTGGGTCCAAGCTATACCCGTTACAGTACAATCTGGCCAACAATGGACTCAGCGCACACAACGTCTTCGTCAAACCGCTTCGAGAGGATTGAGCACACGCTCCTGCAGCACGAAGCTATGCTCACTGCCTCCAACCCCGAGGTTCGACAGGCTGTGTCAAACCAAGAGCAAGCATTGGTTGCACTAGCCACCCAGGTCCAACAGCTGACGACCACCCTCGCCCAGGCTACACCACATGCTTCGCCTCCGGCTCCGACAGCACCAGCTCCCGGTCCGCCAGGACCATCACATGAGCCCCGGGTGCGAACCCCGGAGCGCTACGCTGGAGACCCGGAGGGCTGCAACCCATTCATCACAAACTGTTCCATTCTCTTCGCCCTACAGCCCTACACCTTCGCCCAGGAAGCGGCGAGAGTGGCGTTTACCATTAATCATCTGACTGGCAGAGCTCGGCTGTGGGGAACGGCTGAATGGGAGCGACGCACGCCGGCCTGCTCCTCTTTCCAGGCGTTCGCCACAGAGCTTCGCAAGGTGTTCGGTGAGGTTTCGATGGGTCCGGACGCTGCGGGAAGTCTGCTGGGGTTGAGCCAGGGGAACCAGAGCGTCGCTGACTTCGCCATCGACTTTCGCACCAGGGCCCGTCAGAGTGATTGGAACGCCCCGGCCCAGTGTGACGCTTTCTTGCTGGCCTTGAATTACTATATCAAGGATGAGTTGGTGTCCCACGACCTTCCTTCTTCTCTGGATGGGCTTATCGAACTAACGACCCGTCTGGACCGACGCATTCTGGCGAGATGTCGGGAGAGGCGCCAGCTATCCACCCAAGCTCGTTTTCCTCCAGAGACTGGACTACTGTCGTCGGGGCAACCGTCGAGGCAACCCGAACCCATGCAGGTGGGTCGCACCAGTCTCACCCCCGAGGAACGGGAACGTCGGCGTCGGGGAAACCTCTGTCTCTACTGTGGCCTGGCGGGTCATTACATCTCCAAGTGTCCAGTAAAAGGCCAGACTCACCAGTATGGAGGAATTACTGGTGAGTCGAACCTCTGAACTTTCCTCTGCCCGACGCCCTCTTTGTCATGCCCGTCTGCTGTTGTCTGGTTCTCACACCTGCGCCACCTTCATAGACTCTGGTTGTGACATTAATCTTATGGACAAGGAACTAGCCCGCCAGCTAGGCATCAGTTGTGTTCCCCTGCCTGAACCTGTTCCCGCCAACGCCCTCGACGGCCATCTCCTGGGGACTGTTTCTCACCAGACGGTCCCAGTGCGCATGCTCCTGTCTGGTAATCACCATGAGACCATCCAGTTCCACATCCTGCAGTCTCCCCGTCTTCCCCTCATCCTGGGTTACCCCTGGCTTCGGCGACACAACCCCAACATCGACTGGAGGACGGGGGTCATCTTGGGTTGGAGCCCTTCCTGCCACCAAGTGTGCCTGAAGCAAGCCTCAGCTCCTCAACCGGCCACCTGCTCCAGTTCTGCTCCAGATCTGACGGGGGTCCCAGCCGAGTACCATGACTTTGGGGAGGTTTTTAGCAATTCAAGGGCCACCTCCCTTCCTCCTCATCGGCCCTATGACTGCGCCATAGACCTCCTGCCTGGTTCCGCTCCTCCTAGGGGTCGCCTTTACTCCCTGTCCGCCCCTGAGAGAGGCGCCATGGAGAAATACGTAAACGATTCCTTGGCTGCTGGTCTCATCCGTCCCTCCTCGTCTCCTGCTGGGGCTGGGTTCTTCTTCGTGGAGAAAAAGGACAAATCTCTGCGTCCCTGCATAGATTACCGGGGGCTCAACGGCATCACGGTGAAGAATCGCTACACTCTCCCCCTCATCTCCTCTGCTTTCGAGCTCCTGGAGGGGGCCACCATCTTTTCGAAGTTGGATCTACGCAACGCCTACCACTTGGTCCGCATCAAAGAGGGAGATGAGTGGAAGACCGCCTTCAACACTCCCACGGAACATTATGAATACCTGGTGATGCCCTTTGGCCTCACCAACGCCCCGGCCGTCTTCCAGGCTTTGGTCAATGACGTTCTCAGAGACAAGTTGAACAAGTACGGGTTCGTCTATCTTGATGACATCCTCATCTTTTCACGGACCAAGGAGGAACACGTACACCACGTCTAGGCAGTTCTACATCGGCTCCTGGAGAACTCGCTCTTCGTTAAAGCTGAGAAGTGCGAGTTTCACTCCCCGTCAGTCTCCTTCCTAGGATACATCGTTGGCCAAGGGAACATCAAGATGGACCCCGCCAAGGTCTCTGCTGTCACCATCTGGCCTGTTCCTGACTCCCGCAAGCAGCTCCAAAGGTTCATGGGGTTCGCCAATTTTTACCGACGGTTCATCCGTGGCTACAGTACTGTGGCCGCACCCCTCACGGCACTCACCTCCTCCAAGGTTCCGTTCCGGTGGTCTGCCGCGGCCGACGAAGCTTTTCTGACACTCAAGCCACGGTTTACATCGGCCCCCATCCTCCAAGTTCCGGAGTCAGAGAGACAGTTCGTGGTGGAGGTGGACGCCTCCGACGTGGGGGTGGGAGCTGTTCTGTCCCAGCGGGCTGCCGGGGACCAGAAGCTCCATCCATGCGCCTTCGTCTCCCGACGCCTGACCCCTGCTGAGAGGAATTATGAGATTGGCAACCGAGAACTGTTGGCGGTTAAGTTGGCGTTGGAGGAATGGCGTCACTGGCTGGAGGGAACCGAGCAGCCTTTCTTGGTTTGGACTGACCACAAGAACCTCGAATACCTCCAGTCAGCCAAGAGGCTCAACTCTCGTCAGGCCCGCTGGTCTCTCTTCCTCACCCGCTTCAACTTCTCCTTCTCCTACCGACCTGGGTCCCGCAACGTGAAGCCCGATACCCTCTCTCGACAGTTCTTGGCGAAGGAGGAGCCTGCCTCTGACCCCAAGACCAACCAGCCGGGACCCAGCGCATGCCCTCCTGATCGCCTGTTTGTGGTTTCTGCCCTGCGGTCCGACGTCCTTCAGTGGGCCCACAGCTCTCGACTCACCTGTCATCCCGGCATTCAGCGGACCAAGGAGATGGTGCTACGGAGGTTCTGGTGGGCATCGCTGGAGGACACTCGGGAGTTTGTCAACGCCTGTCCCGTTTGCAACCAGCACAAGGTCTCACACCAAGCTCCTGCGGGTCATCTGCTTCCACTGCCTGTACCCCATCGACCATGGTCCCACATCTCCCTGGACTTTGTTACCGGCCTGCCCCCATCCAGTGGTCACACCACCATCCTGACCGTGGTCGATAGATTTAGCAAGATGGCTCACTTCGTGCCCCTGCCCAAGCTTCCGTCAGCCAAGGAGACTGCCGAGCGCATGTTACTCCACGTCTTCAGGCTCCATGGTCTCCGCGTCGATGTGGTCTCCGACCGGGGACCCCAGTTTGCCTCTGTGTTCTGGAGGGAGTTCTGCACGCTTGCGGGGGCCACCGTGAGTCTGACGTCCGGATTTCATCCCCAGTCTGACGGCCAAACTGAAAAGAAGAATCAGGAGATGGAGACGGCGCTGCGGTGTATGGTGTCCAAGCATCCCTCCTCCTGGGCCCATCAGTTGTTGTGGGTGGAGTACGCCCACAACACCCTGACAAGCTCGGCCACTGGGCTCTGCCCTTTCCAGTGTGCCTACGGGTTCCAGCCTCCACTGTTCCCGGCGCTGGAGAAAGAGGTTTCCTGCCCGTCCATCCAGGCCTTCATTCATCGCTGCCGCAGGACGTGGACCCAAGCCAGGGCGGCTCTTCTCCGCTCCGTGGACCGTTACGCCACGGCTGCCAACCATCACCGCACCCAGGCCCCCACCTACCTTGCGGGCCAGAAGGTGTGGCTGTCGACCCGGGACCTTCCCTTGAGGGTGGAGTCCAAGAAGTTGGCACCCAAGTTCATCGGTCCCTTTGAGATCCAGAAGGTCATCAACCCAGCGGCTGTGAGGCTCAAGTTGCCTCGTTCCATGTGGGTCCATCCTACGTTCCACGTGTCCAGAGTAAAGCCAGTCTGGGAGAGCTTCCTGGTCCCCGCAGTCCCTCCTCCTCCACGTCTCATCGACGGAGGCCCCGCCTTTACGGTGCACCGCCTCCTGCGCTCCCGCCGTCGCGGGAGGGGTCTCCAATACCTGGTCGATTGGGAGGGTTACGGTCCAGAGGAGAGGTCCTGGGTTCCTGCTCGACACATCCTGGACGCCTCCCTCATCAGGGAGTTTCACCGGCGTCATCCCGACCAGCCGTCCAAGTCCGCCACTCCTAGAGGGGTCGCCGCCCCTGAGACTCTGTCCCCTCTTCCGTCTGAGGCACCCAGTGACGACGAGACGGAGCTTTCCTCTGATGCTATGGAGGAGGATGCGGACATGGATGTCTCGGACGAATATTAGCCCTCCTCCGGTCCCCCTCCTCCCACCCAACTCTGCGTGGGATTGGGTTTATTTTCTTTGTTGTTTTTTTGTTTTGTTTTGGGACGTCAGGAGCCGTCCCTTGAGGGGGGGTTCTGTCAGTTGGCCCTCTCCTCATTCTCATCCACTTCACCTCCCAGTACTTTTCCACCAGTCCCTCCTTCTCCTCACCTGCCTGCCTGCCACTCCCCTCTCATCAGCCCAACTCTCCTCACCTGTTGCACTCAGTTGCCTCTGATCACCAATTAACCCGGTATATAGACTCTCCTCACCGTTCACACAATGTCAGATTGTTCTCAGCATTCGTGCAAGACTCTCCATCGATTTCCCGACTGCCTACACGGATTCGATCCTGCCTGCCCCTCTTCGGAACCCTCGCTCAATCCTGAGCCTCTGTGTGAGTACGGTGTACCCATTCCTGTGTTACTACTCTGTGTTACAGTATCGTAATAAAGTTCATTACCAACTATACCTGCCTGATTCTGTGCTGCTATTGTGTCCAAGCTATACCCGTTACAGTGTGTCCCACAGAGCGCGTGTGTGTGTGTCCCACAGTGTGTATGTGTGTGTCCCTCAGTGCGCGTGTGTGTGTCCCACAGCGTGCGTGTGTGTGCCTCCCATAGTGTGCGTGTGTGTGTGTGTCCCACAGCGTGCGTGTGTGTGCCTCCCATAGTGTGCGTGTGTGTCCCACAGTGCGCGTGTGTGTGTCCCAGTGTGCGTGTGTGTGTCCCATTGTGCGTGTGTCCCACAGTGCGCGCGTGTGTGTGTCCCACAGTGTGCATGTGTGTGTGTGTGTCCCACAGTGTGCATGTGTGTCCCACAGTGCATGTGTGTGTGCGTCCCACAGTGCGTGTGTGTGTGTGTGTGCGCGTGTGTGTCCCCCACAGTGCGTGTGTGTGTGTCCCACAGAGCGCGTGTGTGTGTGTCCCACAGAGCGCGTGTGTGTGTCCCACAGTGCGCGTATGTCTGTGCTGGGGGAGCAGCTCCCTCACCTCAACCACCAACCACCGCCCAGCTGCTCCCCCAGCACGTGACGGGGCCAGTCCCGCTTCACCCTTTATCCAGCGCCATTTCCACCCGACACCACGTCACTTCTCGCCATGTTTGGTCGCGGAAGCGGGTCGTCGACGGACGTTTCCTTTCCCGCCGGAACGGCCCCTGTAGCCGAAGATCTTATAAAAGCTTGATGAGTAGAATAAATCAAAGATTCAAAAATCTCTGTAAATAGCCTTTACTAGGTCACCAAGGTGAAACAGAAAATACAGCCAGAGTGTGCACAAAGCACATGGTTAATAACAAAGAGGCTTCAGTTAAACACAATGGATCCCTTCAGTTACATTGGGAAATAAACAAAGTATATCTATTAGTCTGGGAAATAGTACAGCTGCAAAGGTAAGAACAGGTCTATTGTTCTTCTTACAGCTTGCTGGTAACAGTGTAGTTCTAGACGCCCGGGTACTTCCCTTATCTCTATTCTCATTGAGAAAGTGAAGGTCATTTAACTGCAAGCTTTGTGCTCAGTATTCACAGGCTTTTGCAGCATTCTGAATTGACCAACATTTTAACCCATTACCAGCATGCTGTACACATAATGGAGGTTAATAGCAAATATAACTACATAAGCTAAATAAGAGGGAGTAACCGCACTAAATTTCACATTATCAGTGCGGTTAATAAAAACAGAATAAATACATATAGCTTTAAAAATTAAAATTACCATATCTAAAATAGGCCTAAAAATTGAAATAAAAACAGACATTCAGACCAACCAGTGGCTTTGCTTTGACAGGTGCCTAGCTGTCAAAGTATGGGCGACGTTAGATATGTTGGTGTATGATATATGGGGAGGGGACAGTCCGTTAACCAGTCTTATTGCCTGTGGAAAGAAGCTGTGTAGCATCCTGCTGGTTTTTCAGCTGATGCTCCTGTACCTCTTCCCAGATGGCAGAATGGAGATGTGGTGTTATGGATGATAGGGGTCCTTGATAATGGAGATGGCTCTGCTGATGCTCCGCTTCTGATAGATCTCCAACACGAATGGGAGTGGGGCACCAATGATCCTGCTGGCTGTCTTCATTATCATGTTAAGTTGGTTTTGCTCATAAGCCTTGCAGCTTCCAAACCAGGAAATTATGACGTAGGTCAATATACTGTCGATGGTGCCCCTGTAGAAAGGCATATGACAGTCCTGCCATCCCGGGAATTAACCTTGTAAACCTACGCTGCACTCCCTCAATAGCAAGAATGTCTTTCCTCAAATCAGTTGGAGTGGATAAGAATGGAGAAAGAGGAGTGCTATCCGCACGATATAGGAACGATCTTGCTCTCACCGATAAAATTGAATAGTATAATATATAAGATGAATCCAATTATTCACAATATAATAAGAATTTGGAAACAAATAAAAGTATCCTTGAAATTAAATAATCTATCAGTACTAACCCCACTAGTGAACAATCCCGCATTCAAACCATCTCTCATCGACAAAACATATCAACAATGGGATAGACTGGGGATTAGGAAAGAAGGGGATATGTATGAATTGGGCAAACGGTTATCATTTCAACATTTAAAATTAAAATTTAAACTGAAGGATAATCAATATTTTAAATATATACAGATATGTGACTTTATGAAGAAATATATACATAGATTTCAAACTATATTTTTAGACCCTTTAGAAGAAGCAATGAATATTAAGGCTGATTCACAAAAACTAATATCATACTTTTATAATAATATATTAAATAGAGAATTACCCTCAACAGAAGCACTAAGAGAAGCTTGGGAACATGAGCTAATGATAAAGATCGCGAAGGATAGATGGGAAAAGTATCTAATGAACACACATAATTGTTCTATTAATGCAACATAATTTAATTCAATTCAAATTATTACATAGACTATATTATTCAAAAACGAGGTTGAATAAATTTTATCCAAACGTCGCTCCCAGATGCGATACATGTTTGTTTCAAAACGTTAATATAACACATTCATTTGTAGGATGTACAAAGTTGAATAAATTTTGGAGCGATATATTTGATATATTTACAAAGCTTTTTAAGTCCACAATAGAACCTAAAACGGAATGGATTATATTTGGAATAATAGTAGAAGATATCAATTTAAATAAAGACCAAAACGTTTTTTTAAATTATGGGTTAATAAATGGAAAGAAATTGATACTTAAATTTTGGAAAAATACAACCATACCAACTGTTAAAATGTGGATTAGGAATATGATGGACATAGCACGCCTTGAAGAAATGAGACTCCGACTAATAGATAAATATGACCAATTCTTAAGGAGTTGGTCTCCTTTCATCGACTTTTTGGAATCATGTGATGCAGCGGTACCGTAAAGATTGCTGATTTCAGTTCATGCCGTGGATAGATCTACATCTCCGAATAAAGATTTGAAAATTTCTCTTTTAAGGGGCCTTCTCTCCTATTTCAACTTTCCACTTTTTCTTTTTTTTATATACACTCTTCATATTTTTCTATTCTCTACCATCTATTTTTCCTCTTTTTCCCCTTTCTATTGTTTTCTTTTTCTTGTCTTGCTTACTTCCTTCTCAAAACATAAAAGTAGAGGTTGTACATAGAATGGATTACGGTATGACATAGATGGCACCTAAAATTAGGTTCCACTGTACTGCTTTGTACTGTATTAACTTCTAATAAAATAAAAAAAAATTTAAAAAAAACCTGCACACAATACTCCAGGGGACCAAAACTGCACACAATTCTACTTCCCATTCCCACACAGACCTTTCTGTCCTCGGTCTTGGAGGAACAGCATTTCATATTTCCCTTGAACAGCTTACAGCCCTGTGATAGGAATATTGATTTCTCTCACTTCAGGTGGCTCCAGGGAGGCGAGCTCAGCCTTCCAAGCCTCAATCCCAGCTCAGTTTATTTCACTGGAAAGACATTTATTTCATGTAAAATACATTTATTTCATGAAAAAGACATTTATTTCATTGGAATACAACTTGGCTCCAGCGGGTTAACGAACCAAAGTCCTTGTTTACCGCAGCCAGAGTCTTGCGGACGTCCATGGGCAGAGAACGAGATCCCACCGTTCGGAGTTGAGGGGGAATGGCCGGTGGACGGGAAGTGGTGACTCCGGTTTAATTCTGACGCCTTTCACCAGCGAGAAGACAACAGTGGAATGACGAAGAGATGGGCCACGAGGGGGTGGGGGGGGGCTGTCAATGACTGATCACCTCGGACCTTGCACCTAATCCAAGGAATGGAATGCATTCTCGACAGGGCCAAGGAGGGCTTATATTTTGTGTCCTCCTATCACTCTATCATTTACCAGGCTTTGTCCAGCCTCCATCTCACTTTTCTGGGGGCTGGACAAAGCTTGGTAAGTGATAGGTGGACACAAAATGCTGGAGTAATTCAGCGGGACATGCAGCATCTCTAGAGAGAAGGAATGGGTGACGTTCAGGCTGAGACCCTTCTTCAGAAGTGATAAGTGGATATACAGTGGCTTGCAAAAGTATTCATACCCCTTGAACTTTTCCACATTTTGTCACGTTACAACCACAAACGTAAATGTATTTTATTGGGATTTTATGTGATAGACCAACACAAAATGGCGCATAATAGTGAAGTGGAAGGAAAATGATACATGGTTTTCAAATTTTTACAAATAAAAAACTGAAAAGTGTGGCGTGCAAAAGTGTTCAGCCCCCTTTACTCTGATACCCCTAAATAAAATCCAGTGCAACCAATGGCCTTCAGAAGTCACCTAATTAGTAAATAGAGTCCATTTGTGTGTAATCTAATCTCAGTATAAATACAGCTGTTCTGTGAAAGCCTCAGAGGTTTGTTAGAGAACATCAGTGAAGAAACAGCATCATGAAGCCCAAGGAACACACCAGACAGGTCAGGGATAAAGTTGTGGAGAAGTTTAAAGCAGGGTTAGGTTATAAAAAAATATCCCAAGCTTTGAACATCTCACGGAGCACTGTTCAATCCATCATCCGAAAATGGAAAGAGTATGGCACAACTGCAAACCTACCAAGACATGGCCGTCCACCTAAACTGACAGGCCGGGCAAAGAGAGCATTGATCAGAGAAGCAGCCAAGAGGCCCATGGTAACTCTGGAGGAGCTGCAGACACCCACAGCTCAGGTGGGAGAATATGTCCACAGGACAACTATTAGTCGTGCACTCCACAAATCGGGCCTTTGTGGAAGAGTGGCAAGAAAGCCATTGTTGAAAAAAAGCCATAAGAAGTCCCGTTTGCAGTGTGCCACAAGTCATGTGGGGGACACAGCAAACATGTGGAGGAAGGTGCTCTGGTCAGATGAGACCAAAATTAAAGTTTTTGGCCTAAATGCAAAACGCTATGTGTGGCGGAAAACTAACACTGCACATCACCCTGAACACACCATCCCCACTGTGAAACATGGTGGTGGCAGCATCATGCTGTGGGGATGCTTTTCTTCAGCAGGGACAGGGAAGCTGGTCAGAGTTGATGGGAAGATGGATGGAGCCAAATACAGGGCAATCTTGGAAGAAAACCTGTTAAGAGTCTGCAAAAGACTTGAGACTGGGGCGGAGGTTCACCTTCCAGCAGGACAACGACCCTAAACATACAGCCAGAGCTACAATGGATGGTTTAGATCAAAGCATATTCATGTGTTAGAATGGCCCAGTCAAAGTCCAGACCTAAATCCAATTGAGAATCTCTGGCAAGACTTGAAAATTGCTGTTCACAGACGCTCTCCATCCAATCTGACTGAGCTTGAGCTATTTTGCAAAGAAGAATGGGCAAAAATTTCAGTCTCTAGATGTGCAAAGCTGGTGAAGACATACCCCAAAAGACTTGCAGCTGTAATTGCAGCGAAAGGTGGTTCTACAAAGTATTGACTCAGGGGGGCTGTATACATTTGCACGCCACACTTTTCAGTTTTTTATTTGTAAAAAAATTTGAAAACCATGTATCATTTTCCTTCCACTTTACAATTATGCATCACGTTGTGTTGGTCTATCACATAAAATCCCAATAAAATACATTTACGTTTGTGGTTGTAACGTGACAAAATGTGGAAAAGTTCAAGGGGTATGAAAACTTTTGCAAGCCACTGTAGGTGAAGGAGACACAAGAAACTGCAGATACTGGAATCTTGCATAGAACACAATTTAGTTAAATGCACAGAATCTGTTGCCCACAGTGGGGGAATCGAGGACCAGAGGACATGGGTTCAAGGTGAAGGGGAAAAGATTTAATAGAAATCTGACAGGTAACTGTTTCACACAAAGGGTGGTGGGTGTTTGGAACGAGCTGCCAGAGGAGGTAGTTGAGGGTGGGACTGCCTCAACGTTTAAGAAACAGTTAGACAGGCACATGGATAGTAAAGGTTTGGAGGGAAATGGAGCAAACGCAGGCAGGTGGGACTACTGTAGCTGGGACATGTTGGTAGTTGTGGGCAAGTTGGGCGGAAGGGCCTGTATCCACACTGTATGACTCGAACACGAAGTGCTGGAGTAACTCAGCGGGTCACGCAACGTCTGTGGAGAACATGGATAGGTGACGTTTCACACAGTGCTGGAGTAACTCAGCGGGTCAGGCAACATCTGTGGAGAACATGGATGGCTGACGTTTCACACAGTGCTGGAGTAACTCAGCGGGTCAGGCAGCATCTGTGGAGAACATGGATAGGTGACATTTCGGGTCGGGACCCTTCTTCAGACTGACACGATGTTAACAGATGAGGGGGTGATTGGCAGGTGAGTGTAGTGACAGGCGAGAGAAAATAAGGAGATAAAAGCATGTGAGATAAAAAGAGAGGAATGTATATGTCCAGCTTTAAGGGACATTGGTCAGGGACCATTTGGAGTATTGCGTACAGTTCTGGTCACTCCATTACAGGACTGATGTGGAGGCTTTGGGGAAGGTGCAGAGATGGTTAACCAGAATGGTCTAAAAACAAGCAACTGCAGATGCTGGTTTTCAAAAAAGGACGGAAAATGCTGTAGCAACACAGCGGGACAGGCAGCATCTCATGAGAGAAGGAATTGGTGATGTTTACGGTCAAGACTGAAGAGGGTCTCGACCTGAAACATTACCCATTCCTTCCAGCATTTTGTGTCTACCTAAACAGTGCCTATCCACGTCGCGGTGTGCCAGCAGGCTGGAGAAGAGGGCAAAGGCCTTGCCACAGAGTGGGCAGGTGAAGGGGCGCTGGCCAGTGTGGACTCGCCGGTGCTCCAGCAGGTGGTCAAGGCAGGTGAAGCCGTTACCACAGGATGGGCAGGGGAATGGGCGCTCACTGCTGTGGGCACACCGGTGCTGCCACAGGCTGGATAAGCGGGTGAAACCCTCGCCACATTCAGCGCACTCAAAGGGTCTCACTCTGGTGTGTATCCGCTGGTGCTCCCGCAGCCCCCGTGCTCTCTTGAAACTCTTGCCGCAGTGGGAGCTGCTGCTCGCCGGCGTGAGCCCGCCGGTGCTGCCGCAACCCCCGCGAGATGTCAAACGACTCACCGCAGTACGGGCAGTCGAAGGGCTGTCCACTGGTGTGCACGCGCTGGTGAGACAAGGCATAAGAGGCCATGGAAAAGCGTTCTCCACCCACCGGGCTGGGGAAGGGACGGTCGCTGTCGTGCACCCGCTGGTGGGACAGCAGGTTGGTGGAGCAGGTGAAGCCCTTGCCGCAGTCACTGCAGGTGAAGGGCCGCTCCCCGGTGTGGGTGTGCTGGTGAGACAGCAGGTTGCTGGAGCAGGTGAAGCCCTTGCCGCAGTCACTGCAGGTGTAGGGCCGCTCCCCGGTGTGCAGGCGCCTGTGCACCTTCAGGTGCGTGCACGACTTGAAGCCTTTGCCGCAGTCGGAGCAGGAGAAGGGCCGTTCGCTGCTGTGCACCCGCCGGTGCTCCCGCAGCCCCGATAACCGGACAAAGCTCTTGCCACAGGTGGAGCAGCCATAGGGCTTATCGCCCATGTGTACCCACCGGTGCTCCTGCAGCCCCAGCAAATGGGCAAAGCTCTTCCCGCAGGTGGAGCAGCCATGGGGCTTCTCACCCGTGTGCACCCGCCTGTGTATCTTCAGTTCCTGCGCTGTCTTGAAGCTCTTGCCGCAGTCACAGCATTCAAAGGGGCGTTCTCCCGTGTGCACCCGCTGGTGCACCTGCAGCACCGACAACCTGGTAAAGGTCTTGCCGCACGTAGAGCAACCATAGGGCTTCTCGCCCGTGTGCACGTGCTGGTGCCCCTGCAGCCCCGACAACCGGGCAAAGTTCTCGCCGCAGGTGGGGCAACCATAGGGCTTCTCGCCCGTGTGCACCCGCCAGTGTATCTTCAATCCCTGCGCAGACTTGAAGCTCTTTCCACAGTCAGAGCATTCAAAGGGGCGTTCTCCCGTGTGCACCCGCCCGTGCACCTGCAGCCCCGAAAACTTGGTAAAGCGCTTGCCGCAGTCGGAGCAGTCAAAGGGGCGTTCCCCTGTGTGCACCCGCCGGTGGATCTCTAGATGGCTCGGGGACTGCCAGGCCTTGCCACACACATCGCACTCATAACGCTTCTCCTTGTGCCCCGTCATGTGGTCCTCCACTGAAGCTCAGCACGCACACCGAGCAGATGGGGAGGGGGGGGGGGGTGGCTCACCGGCACCCTGGCCTCCCTCAATGTCCGCTCACATCCCCGTATCTCCGTCCACAGCAACAGCTCTTAAACCCTGCAGGAGGGGAACACAGAGGGTCAACAAGCTTGCAAACAGGACATTACTAACACGTGAACATTACTGGTGCTTGCAGGGGGGGAAGCGGGGGATGGGGAGGGGACCGGGGGGGGGGGGGGAAGGAGTTGAATGGGGGTGATACGAGTAGGGGGGAAGGAGGGAAGAGGTGGTGAGGAGGCAAGGGAGGGGAAGTGGGGATGAGGACGGTGGAAGGAAGGGAAGGGGGAGAAGGGAGTGGGGTTATGAGGGGAGAGTGGGGGGGAGAGGGAGTTGAGTGAGGGGAGAGGGAGAGAAGGGAGGGGGTGAGGAAGCAAGTGAGATAAGGGGGACTGCACGACCAGCGCACTGACGTCACCGCCAATCCGAGGGGGACCGTCGACCACGCACCCTGCCATTGCGCAGAGTCACATGCGGGGCGGCATGCATCATGGGAAGAAGGTAACACATTGCTGGAGTCACTCAGCGGGTCGGGCAGCTTCTGTGGAGAGAGGGAATGCGTGACGTTTCGGGTCGAGACCCTTCAGTCTGATGGGAAGTACAGAGATAAGGAAGTATAAGGAGTGAAAACAGGACAAAGGGAATGGAGTTGAAGGAAAATGTAGTATAGATCATTGTTAGTTGGGAGAAGGTAACAGGCAATAAATGCAGGAGTCGGCCATTCAGCCCTTCCAGCCAGCACCGCCATTCAATATGACCACGACTGATCATCCAGAATCTAAATACCCTGTTCCTGTGTTTTCTCCATATCCCTTGATTCCGTTAGCCTTTGAGCTAAATCTAACTTGAAAATCTAGTCTTGAAAACATCCAGTGAATAAGCGAGTTCAGTATTCTGACTGCGAATGCCCAGGTCATAGATCACTCGCTATAAACATTCTCGGCGGCTGTGTTGCTGTGTGGGTCTGCGTTTCGCCCGTGGTTGGGCCCGGGTCTCTGGCACTGCGGGCGCTGTCGAGTTGCTGCTGGATCTTCCCCGTCCCCTCTCGGGTGTCCCGTCCCTGTCCAGGAGTGTCCAGAGGTGTCCGGTTTGGCCCTGAGCTGGCGGGGCGGTAGCGGCCCCGGGCTTGCAGCCGGAGCGGGGAGAGTGGGGGGCACTGGCTCCAGCTCGGCTCTGCCTGTCCCATCGGGTTGGTCGACAGCCCTGGACTGATGGGGCGCCGGCCCTGAGCGGTGGTAGCCCTGGACTTGCACCCAGCGTGGTGGGGGGGGGGTCGCTGGCCCCGGCTTGGCTCTGCTCCAGCTCCCCGGGGGCCTATTCCTGGGCGGGCCTGGGACCGTCGGCTGCGCCTTTCACCTTGTCCAGTGGCTGTCGGTTGGCTACCTCGGTGCCGGCAGGAGCCGAGCGCTGGTCATCAGTGGGGATGCACATGGGATGCTGCGGTGACTCGGCGGGTCAGGCAACATCTCTGGAGAAGGGTCTCGACCTGAAACGTTACCCATTCCTTTTCTCCGGGGATGCTGCCTGTCCCGCTGAGTTGCTGCAGCGTTTTGTGTCCCCCCGTTGATGGCTGGTGCTCGGCTTTCACAGGCGCCCGGGGGAGTTGGCCAGCGGCCTCTGGGTGGGGCGGCGAGTGCGGCTATCGATCCCAGGCTCGTCGGGAAATGGGATCCTCGGGAGTTGGAGCGGGGTTGGGCTGGGGTTGGTGCTTCTTCTCAGATTCAGATTCAATCTTTATTGTCATTGTGCAATTTACAGTACAGAGACAACGAAATGCAGTTCGCATCTCACCCAGAAGAGCGAACATAGAATAATGGACCAGCAATATATATATATACTAGACCAAGTGCAGACCCGTTGGGTCTGTTCCCCCAATGTGCGGTTGTAGGGGGGGGGGGCGGGAGGCGGCATGCAGCGTCACACACACTAACTACCCCCCCCCATGCAGTCACGCTAATTACCCCCCTTGATATTATATTAATATTATTAATTTGCTCCTTTTACCCCATAACCACCCTATCTACTGACGCATAGCCCCCAACTTGCAGTCACATCTAGAGAGGGAGGGGGGGAGGGGGGTTAGAGAGTGAGGGCAGAGAGAGAAGGGGCAGAGACAGAGAGACACAGAGAGAGGGGCAAGAGGGATAGGGGGGTGGAGAGGAGGAGAAGAGGGAGGATGCGTGAGGGGGGAAAGTTGGGGGAGGAGAGAGAGAGGGTGAGAGTGAGGGGGAGGGAGAGGGGGTGCTGAGAGGGGGGTGAGGTGGGGAGCAGGGAGGGGTGGAGGGAAGAGGGTAGGGGGTGTGGAGGGGAGGTGGTTTAGGGGAGGGAGGGTGGGGGGGGAGAGGGGGGGAGAGAGAGGAGGGGGGGAGGAGAGGGTGTGATGAGAGGGGGTGAGGTGAGGGGAGGGGGAGAGGTGGGGAGCAGGGAGGGGGAGGGAGGGTGGAGAGAAGGGGGGAGGGGTGCGTGGAGGGGAGGGGGTTTAGGGGAGGGACGGTGGGGGAGGGGATGGAGGGGAGGAGAGGGATAAAAAGAGGGGCAAGAGAGAGAGAGAGAGAGAGAGAGGGGGGGAGGGGGGGAGAGGAGAGGGGTGGAGAGGGGGGAGGAGAGGTGAGGAGAGGGGGGGACAGGGGGGGAGGCGGGAGAGATGGGGGGGGGAGGGGGGATGGTGAGGGGGCGGAGGGGGAGAGAGAGAGACGGGGAGGGAGAGAGAGAAAGGGTGAGAGACAGGGGGGGAGAGAGAGAGAGAAAGAGAGAGGGATAGGGAGAGAGAGAGAGGTGGGGAGAGAGAGAGAGGGTGCCATTTTACCCAAACCTCCCAAACAACCATTTGCAGGCAGTGCTTTTTTCCTCAAACTAACCATATTTTCATTTTCAAATCACATTATCGGTACTCACAGCTGTGGAGACATTGTTCAGTGTCATTCAGAGCTCTGATTGAGGCACACCACTTGCAGAGACTGATTGAGGCACACCACTTGCAGTGACTGATTGAGGCACACCACTTCCTGGTTTTATAGTCCCTCCCCCTCCCTCCAGCAGGGGCAGCAGAGAGAATGGGGAATTTTGTAAAAACATTAATATCTCTGTCACATTTCATTGACGGGAAAAATCCTCGGCACACATGCGGCGGAGGGGGCCCCTGAGCGAGGTGGCCAAAAATGACGGCCATAGGTGGTGGCGTTCTCTCGGAAATTGCAGCACAGATCGCCAAAACCGGTCAAGAACAGAGTTTTAGTAATATAGATAGATGTACATACATTAACAGTAGTGCAATTTTTCTGGGGGAAAGAGTGT